>NW_010103579.1:739-1590 GCF_000699245.1 Pterocles gutturalis | reverse complement strand
TGGCAGCTCTCTCCAGACGGGGATTAAGGCTGCCCTTGGCAGGTATTATGGCCATCAGCAGCCCCCGGCTCACCCTGGCTCCTGAAGGTACGTTGGGGTTCGTCCATCCCTAGGCAGGCCCTGGGGACGTGGGGACAGCGCTGATTTGTGTGCCAGGAGGAGGCAGGAAAGTGGCTGCAGAAGCAGCTCCGTGTCCTGCCGTGGGGGTTTGCTTCAGTAGAAGGGATGAAGAGATGCCGTTTCCACGGGGTTTCCCCTCTTTGTGGGGTTGTGGTGGTCCAGGGAGCTCGGGGGGACACAACCCGTCCAGGCAGAGGAACAGGGTGGGGGACACGTGGAGTTCAGAGCAATGGTGTAGTAACGGGTGTGTATCCTTATAGGGGACGAGGAGGGTTTGTCGGGCTGTTCCTCGCTATGACGGTTTCTCTGTCGTTAATGGGAAATAGTGCGAGCTCAGAAAGCAGCGTTTCCGCTTCTCTGCCCTCTTTCATGCTCATAAAACGGGACTCTGTGGGCTTAAAAAACGGGGATTTTAAACCAAGAATTCCTCCCTCCTGGAGCGCAGACAAGCCCCTTGCCAAGTTTCAGCCCGAAGCTCTTCTGGCCTCCATCAAACCCCCCCAGAAGAGATGCCTTGTATGGCAGCACTGACGTGCTGCTGGGCTTTTTAGCCAAAAAAACCCTGTGGCTGGGGGTCTCCAGCTGCAGGCAGGGCTGCCAGAGCTGTCTGCTCGCCCTCTCCGGGTGCTGGGGTGCGGATCCCTGCAGGATGAGGGTGCCTGGCACCCCTGGGTACTCTCCTTGAGGTTGCAGCTGGTGGTTTAGGAAAAGAAAATCTCCATCCATTGCCC
>NW_010103579.1:295-685 GCF_000699245.1 Pterocles gutturalis | reverse complement strand
CCCAGCGGGGGGGGGGGGTCTGCCTGGCCCCCATCCCAGGGACACCATGGCCATAACCAGGCACTGTGGCGCGTCCTGGCATTATTTGCAGGGAGGCAATTAATCCAGCTCGTTAGTGTGTAATTAGCAGCACGCGAGGAGAGTTGCACAAGCTCCCCCCTGCTAAAGAACCCAGGGAGGGTGGGTCGGGGTGTTCAGCCGGAGGGTGCTGCGGTGATTTGGGGTGCTGCTGACCAGGGGATGGAGGTGATGAGCAGCAAACCCACGGCTCCGGGAAAAGGCCTCTAATTCACTCCAAACTCTCAGATCTGCAAATTCCTTGTCTTAAATCCAGCCATTAGTGGGGTTTGGGGGCTATTTTCCAGTGCCACCCCACATCAAGGTCCTCGG
>NW_010103579.1:0-255 GCF_000699245.1 Pterocles gutturalis | reverse complement strand
CCTGGAGCTTATGGGCAGGGAGCAAACCTCGAAGCACCCCTTAGGGTCTTGCAGACCTCCCAGGGGGCTTGCACATGGGGTTTGTTTTTTTTTCCGTACACCAGCTGGGCAATTCCATTTTCCACACCTGGAGATGCTCCCCAGCTTCTCCTGCCACTGCGGAGGATGGTGCTGCCCTTCAGCCTCTCTGGCTGCTCCATGCAGCTAAAGAGGGGTTTCAGCTCTAGCCCCTCTCCCAAGCAACACACCAAAGTG
>NW_010103578.1:0-780 GCF_000699245.1 Pterocles gutturalis | reverse complement strand
GGCTGGAGTGCTCCCATCGGTTCCATTTGGTCATTCACTGCTCGTAAGTCATGTAATAGGCGATATTTTCCAGACTTCTTCTTAATTACAAAGATTGGCGTGTTCCATGGGCTGGTGGACAACTTCAGATGCCCTTGTTGGAATTGTTCCTTAACCAGCTCATGAGCGTGGATAAGACTTTCCCGTTTTAAAGGCCACTGCTTAACCATCACCGGGGTATTGGTATTCCAGGTGAGTGGTAATGGGAAAGTCCAAGCAATGGCAACTACTCCAAAGGGTGCTCATTAGAGAGCACAATCCCCATCTGTGCCAGGACGTCTCTCCCGATTAGGCACTGCACGGTAGGCGGCAACGGCACAATAGCCAATGTGGTGAGTAGGCTTTGGCCGTCCATGACGATAATCACCAATGGTGTTTTCTGTGCGAGGGTAAATCCCCCAATGCCTGTCACAGTGTGTGATGTCTGTATCCTAGGCCAGGTTGGCGGCCACTTATCTGGAGCTATTATGCTGGTATCAGCTCCAGTGTCCAAAAGGCCGTTCTCTTGTGAGTATGTAATTCGTACCTTCACCTTAGGTCTGGTGTTTAAGTCCATAGTCAACATTGTCAGACCCGTGGAGCCAAACCCCTGAGCTCCACGAGCGCCTTGCCGTTGCGGTTGCAAGTCCTTGCTGATTTGCGGCAGAGGGATCAATTGGGCGATTCTTTGTCCTTTCTTAATTTGAAGAGGGGGAAAAGGCGTATGCACCATTATCATTATTTCTCCGGTATAATCAGCAT
>NW_010103577.1:0-2198 GCF_000699245.1 Pterocles gutturalis | reverse complement strand
GCCTGTGCCCTCCGCCGTGCCTCCCGGCAGCGGGCGCCCAGCGTCTCACATGGGTCCTTAATGTTAATTTTTTCACTTTGTAAATGTTTTTAACATGAGCAGTGGGGCACTGCGGGCAGCAGCGGGGCACCTCGGGGCAGGGCGGCTGGTGTGACCCCGCCGGGCCCAGGGAGGTGGCCGGCGTGGGCCCAGGGAGGTGGCTGGCGTGGACACTCCTGAGCTTCATCTCCATTACCCAGGGCTAGCAGCAGGCAGCACACGTTTCTGTGGGCAGCTCCACCGCCTCCGGCCCAGAGCGTCCCTCTGACTACTGTTAAGATCTCAGAAGTCTGGTCAGTAATTAATTCCAAGGTCACGTGAAGTACTCCACAATCAGCCTCCAGCCTCTGTGTTGTGTGTAGCGGCTCCGCCGATCGCCTCCTCCCTGTGCAGAATGTTTTATTTCCGAAAGTCAAGCACTCGCAAGCTGGGGCTCGCTTGGTACCTCTTTTACGTATGCATTAGGACATAGTCTTCAAAAAATAAGTGGGTGGTTTATTTTTTTTAACCAGAACCCTGCCCTCGGTGTTCACCATACTCCACATCTCACTCTGTCCTTACTGGTTATTCCAGCCTCGGTCTTGGTGTACTATTTCAGTCTCAGAAGAAGTTAATTTCCTCCTCCTGTTACCGTGAGGCTTACAAGATCCACTTCAGAGAGACTAATATATCTACCTCTTTCACTTCCCTGCCAGATGGAAGAGGTGTCACCCGCGTTTTACATATGGGAAACAAATGTCTCCAATGCAAATGGTTAATTTTGACAAAAGATATAGGTATGAGCGAACTGATCTTGTAGAACAGAGTGAATTTACCAGTGGTTATTGTGTTGTTGCATTGTCTTCTTACATTTTGCCGAGGGTTCCTGACATGGATGCCTGATACTTTTATGACTGTAAAAGCATGTGGAGTGCAGATGTTTCATTACCAGTATCTAGAAATTATATTTCTACATACTCTTACCGTATTTTCTTCTTCTAGTATTTGGTTGTGTCTCTCTTTTGATGAGCTGTACCAGATTCTTTCAAGGAAATGTGTATGTACATGTATGTGTATTCTGTTCCCAACAGCAAAATCACCAATGTACCCAGTTTCCAACATACGCAGTGATTTAGCCAGTAGTACCAGAGGGGGAAAAAACTCCGTGCTAGATAGCACCTAGTCCACACAGAAGCTTTGATTTGAGAACTAGTCTTTTACTGATTTCCTGTTAGACTGTTCAAGGTTGTTTTAGTTTTGTGTTAATATGTTCAGGGTAGCAGAGGGCTCTGCAAGGTGGTGCTGGGAAGGGTGCAGGTTTTCCTAACAGAGTAGAAAGCTAAAAATCCGAAATAACCTGTGAGGGAGCATTTTTTTTCATTTTATCGGTTCTGCAAGATATCCTTTTTGAAACAGAATTTTACACTTTTCTGTTACCCCCTCAGATTTGTGGGCTGTTGGCCTCTGAAACACTGGGCCATGCCTGGACATGTGTACCCCCCCCCGTCTTTATTTTTCTTGGTCATCTGGAAGTATTTATCACTTCCCTGAGAGAAGACTTCAGCCCCTTATATAACATGTTCAACTGCTTTGTGAGAAGTGGAGGAAGCAGCTGATCTAACTACGGATAACAACAGCCTTTATTCCGGACTTTGCCCAGAAAATTCTCTTCCCTCCTCTGTTCTCTATTGAGAAAACTGATTTGAAGAACCTCATAGTTTTGTAAGTAAGCCTAGATTTTTATTTTTTATTTGGTAGTATAGAAAGTCCATTTCTTTAAAGAAACAGGTAAGAAAAAAAGCTGGCTTATCAGCATGCAGGATTTTTTCCAGTGCACTTAGTAAGCAAATTAGAAAATAGTGCATTGCATAAATTGTGGGAATACTACTGAGCATTGCTGGGTATGGGAAGATGTATGTGGTGATGAAAAAGCTAAAAATCATCTAGTTGATGCCAGCAACGCATGTGGGCATTCAGCCAGGACTGGAACCTGCGAGTGTTGGGCTTTCGGTCACTTTCAAAACAAATGGATGCTTGGGCTTGGGGTTTTTTGCCACTATTTATGAAATGAGTTCCCACTGCAGGCTGCGTTTATTTTGCACAGAACCCTAAGCCCTGCTATAATAAAAACAGAGTTACGAAGCGAAGGAACCACCTTCCTTCCCCAAATAACCGCCCGC
>NW_010103576.1:3734-11427 GCF_000699245.1 Pterocles gutturalis | reverse complement strand
CCTTCTCGGCTGGCTCCTGGGGGCAGTGTGGGATTCCCCCTTTTGACGGAGCAGCACCCAACGAAAGGAGGGAGCTCCCCGGGCTCTGTGGGGGCAAAAAAAAAAAAAAGCTTGGACATTTTTCTTCTGGTTCTTGTGCCCATATTTTTCTGCCCAGACAGGTCCCCCCTCCTGCAGGCACAAGTGAGACTATTGGGAACGTGGCATTAATGATGTGACGGCTTCAACTAGTTAAAGCAGCCCTAATGAAAGATGGGATTTTAAAGAAGCCAAAGTGTTATTAGTACAAAATGACTGCATTTTTAGTAAGCTTGGACATTTTTCTTCTGGTTCTTGTGCCCATATTTTTCTGCCCAGACAGGTCCCCCCTCCTGCAGGCACAAGTGAGACTATTGGGAACGTGGCATTAATGATGTGACGGCTTCAACTAGTTAAAGCAGCCCTAATGAAAGATGGGATTTTAAAGAAGCCAAAGTGTTATTAGTACAAAATGACTGCATTTTTAGTGCTGTGAGCTATACTCTAAAGCAAGATTTCCCTTCCCATGCTCTGCTTACACATACTGACCACAAAATTCTGCCTACCCATTTGTCTCAAAAGAGTAACCTCTGTTTTCTAGCATAGTAAAATACCGTAGTTTTTTTTTATAGTAAAGGACTAGACTATTTGGCTATTTGTACTGATACATCTCCAGAACTGTTTTTAAGATTGTTTTACAGTATCATGTAACAAACGTGTAGGAGTTGAGCTAGCGCTTTGGTCTCATATGTAATATGTTAAGTCTTAACTGGCATTAGATTTACTTTTGTTTGTATCTGTTACAGGTTTGAATAGCTCATAATTAACATCGTCATTTGCAAATGCAATGGAAGAGGGCAAGATTGAAGACGTCCAGGGTATTCTACGACTTAATGTGCGAGGATGTCTATACACAGCCAGGCGTGAGTCTTTATGCCGCTTTAAGAATTCAATGCTAGCTTCTATGTTTAGTGGACGCTTTCCTCTAAAATTGGATGAATCAGGTAAATATGTTCAGATTGTAAATATGACATTCTGATCAGGGAGCTCTGTGCCAAATACGTGCTTTTATATGTATTTATTTTATAGTATATCTGTTTTCCCAATCTGCTGAGCATCAGTTGTCTTCTTTAATTCCAGGACGTAAAACAATTATGCATGCATGACTTTATACTTAGGAGTAATTCATCTGAATGACTGCTCATGTTTGCAAACATACATGTTTGTACAGTGCTTAGTCCTGCCTTGTCCCAGTCCAAACTATGGCTTTGGAATTACTTCAGCAGTATGAATATGAAAATAGATAAAATTGAAGTTGGCAGGGTATTTGACATTTAACTTGGATGCTGTTTATGACCCCCTATATTCTCCAGAGGCATCTCACTCTCTCTGTTCATTACATGAGGAGATTGAGGTCTAATCTTTGTTTCAGAATACTTTATTGCCCAGTAAAGATCTAATTTTTCACCACCATGGCTTGATATGAAAGTGAATAAAACTATTAATGGTCACACTTCTTTCTGACTTGGAAATCCTGCCAAAGTATGTCCAGTTTAAAGATATGATGGATGGAGAATAGTAATTCCTTGTTGTACACTTCTGACTGTTTAAAGTATTTGAAATGTTTAACATTTTTATGGGCAGAACTTTGCTACCATCTTTCAGTTGCAGTGAACAGCCTATAACATATAGCTGTGTATATAGTTCGGTCAGTTTTCATAGTCGTCCTTGAGCCCAGCAGCGAAGGAGAAAAAAAGAAACACAAAAATACTGTAAAACTTGAGCAATATTCAGGAAAGGTTAGACTAGATGTATACTGGAGCTGATGCGACTTTTAACTCTTTTAAATTGCCTAGATCCAAAATTTAAAAAAAAATCTCTTAAACAGTGAAAAAAGATGTATCTGCAGTTAGAATTAGAAATGCATCTAGATTGTAGCATTTTAAGTGGAGCGCAGTTACAGCTGAGGTTGTATGTTGGCATGGTCCCATGCAAGATTAGTGAGTTCACTGAAATTCCCAAGAAATGTCTACTGCACTAAGAATTTTACCTGTTAATAACAAATGTTCCAGGGAAACAAAATAGTAGTTTTGAAATAATAGAGAAAGTATACTTACTTCTTCTAAGTAAGTAAAACTAGTACAGAAGTTTTATATAAAGGCTTTACTTGATGATTTTGGTAGAATGTGGCAAGTCTGTCTTTGCTTGCTGGAAGCAATATTTTAAATGATTTTATTTATGTTTTCAGGAGCATGTCTAATTGATCGAGATGGAAGCCTGTTTAAGTATCTTTTGGATTACCTTCATGGAGAAGTTCAGATTCCTGAAGATGAACAAATTCGAATTGCACTGCAGGAAGAAGCAGATTATTTTGGCATCCCTTATCCCTACAGCCTGTCTGACCATTTGGCCAATGAAATGGAGACGTACTCTTTAAGGTCAAATACAGAGCTTAAAAAGGTCTTGACATTTCTTAATTTTTTTAAGAGGTACTCTCTATTCCACAGCATTCATTAGCATCAGATACTAAAACTGCAGTATATGCAAGTTAGGACTTCTTAATCACCACATTAAATCATCAGTAAATTCAGTTTCTTAGGTTAAGAAATCCTAGAGTTGATAATGCAGTCATAGTAATTAAGTACATCAGCTTTTCCCATCCTTGCAATACAGTAACAGTTTAAATTTGACTGTTTTACATGCAAGTCTGTTGTAAAACTTGCATGGTAGGAATGACATTATTTAGTTCCCTATTTGGCTTCAAATTTTACTTGAGATTAGATTTGATCCCTTCAAGATGTTTGGTTTTTTTTTTTTTCAATTATGCAAATTAATCCTAAATTTTGAAAGATAGAATGTAGTTCTCCATTTTTTAGAACGAGAAAGGAAAAAATAAAATTAATATAGTCTTTAAAATCCCGAGGTTTGTCTGTCTTAGAGTATTGTAACTTAAAAGCTAATGCTAATTAACTGATTGGAAATTAACTCATATTACTGGGTACGTCTGTGTTAGCCCTGACAGTCATCTTTGTTCTCTTAGTAAGCTATTGTTCCATATATTTCACATTCTCCCTTATTCATTTCCTTTTATAAAGCATAAAACATTTACAGGCCTTTCTGTTTCTCTTCATATTAGGGATTTGCCATGCCTTTAAGTATTTCTCTTGCCTTTCTGTGAATTTCTCCTAGTTTTACAATATTGTCTGTTAATGTCAGATAAGAAATACTACACACATTATTCCAGATAACCTACATCCTTGATTTACTTAAAAGGGCTTACTAGTACAGTTACGAAAAGTCAGTTCTGAAAGCTTTTTTGACTAAAAATATTGTATTCTCAATATTCTGTATTTTGTGGGTTTTGCTTTTTCCAGGCTTTGTTGGATTTCTGTGATTCTTATGATTTAGTTTGTACCAAGCCTACAGTTTGGGTCCTGCACTATCTCAACACTTCTGGAGCAAGCTGTGAAAGTAAAATTATTGGTGTGTATGCCACAAGAGCTGATGGGACTGATGCAATTAATAAGGAGCTAGGAACAAAAATTCATAGTAAAAGCATTTACAAAAGGTAAGATGACTGTCAAACACATGAAAGCACTATGAAGTGACAATGAACACTCATAATACCTAAATATTATTATATGTATCATAATATGACATCATTGTCCTATAAATCTGTGGAAGGAATCAGATTCTTTCCATCTTTGAAAACAGCTGTCTGATCCAATGGTCACATTAAACAAACAAATAAACAAAATATAAAAACTAATCATGGAGCACAAAAATTGGAGAGAGTCAGCAAAAGATGGCTAGCATGCAGTTGCTGTAAGTTCTCATTATGTTTTACTTGCTATTTTTAAAATCTCAACTGTTTAAAATTGCTTCCTAATTTAGCATGATGTTCACATTAAATACAGTGAATTAATCCCCAACCAGAAAAAGTTCCAGAAATGTTCACAAAGTTGGTTGTGATTAATGGAATTGTATTTTGGAGCATTCTAAGACAGCTGAAAGCAATATTTAACACTGAAACGAACTGAAGATGAAAGGAACTGGTTTTAGTTCTTTAAAGGATATGTATGTCTCTACTGAAGTATTAATGTATTTTTATGACAGTAATTATAAGTTATTGGTAGACCTGTTCTTCTGAGTGTCTGGAAGCAATTTGTCTTTCTCTTGGTCCTACAGTACAAGTGTCACTGTGTACCTTTTGCAACATGATTCAGGTAGAGCTTTTGATGTTTCATCATCTTTGTAATTAAGATGCTTATTTTCCTAAATTTAGGCTAGGAATATTAATATTCATTCCAAGAATATCTGGATACATAGTATCAGGTATCTGTCCTCCTACTGTGTTTTCCCTTTGAATAAAGAATTGAGATTTAGAAGAATAGATTTTACACCATTAATTCTGTAATTATTCTTTCATGAATACCCATTTTTAGCAATAGGTGTTCACAAGCATGCAGATCATAGGAAGATGGCTATTTAGAACCTCTTTCACAAATTAAAATTAAACTTAAGTAACATTTTCCTTTCTACTTTACAAAATACTTACTATTAAATCCCTATAGTTACGATTTGGTAAAAAGAATGATGTATTTCACCAGTGTTACATTTTAAAGGATCTAGCTAGATTTACCACATAACTGTTACATTTAAAACAATATTTCTAGAGAAGCTGGAAATAACGTCCAATACATCTGGAGCTATTACTCAGTAGCTGAGTTGAAAAAGATGATGGATGCTTTTGAAGCCTGGGAAGGGAGAGGTAGAGTATTTTTTTTTCTTTTATTTCAGTAGTACTACTTTTTAACAGAAAAATAATAAAATTATTTGCCAATTAACTATGATAATAACTGTATACATTTCCACTCGTTCAGTAAGTAACATGTTGTAAAATATCCCATAGTAGTCGCTATTTGGAAAAAAAAAAAAAGTCTTAAGGGATGTTCCAGCAAGGTGTTAGTTGACATGAATGAAGAATAGATGTCCTGAGAGCCACCACATGCAAGGGGTGATAGCCTGCTAGCATTGGGCACGCTGGTAGAAGCCCTAGAAGCACGTTGGCTTTAAGTAGTGTTCATGTCAGCATAGTTTCAAAGCTGAAATTCTACATAATAAAATGTATGCATTCATTTAGTCAGGTGTATTTACACATAATATTGTCTGTGTTCTCCCAGCTCATCAATACAGTGTCCCCTTGCACTGCAGGTGTCAGCTACTGGAGAGTGCCTCAGGAGCTGATTGAATGTTGGACTCTTGAAGAACGCCCTTTGAAAGGCAGTTTGCATCATATGCCTCCAGTTCGTAAAAGGTAAGCTGATTTGCATAAGAAGCTTAAAATAAAGCAGAAATACAGCACAGTCTTTTTTTTTTTTTTTTGAATAATTTCACGTTCTTTGAATAGCTATGAATGTTGAGTTTTCTCTGTTTTTTCTATTTACATTTTTATAAAATATCTTATAATCAGCTTAATTGCAGGACTGACCTTACTAGAAACAAATTACCTTTTTTTAGGCTGCTGAAACTCTTGTCTATTCTACTTCTTTAGCCTTTAAAACATCACTTTAGAGTGGGAAGGAGTGATTTCAATTACCAGTTAGAGGTGCCATGAGGCTCCATGGGCTTTCTTATATAGGTTCTTTTTCTTTTTTTAACATTTTATCTTGAAAGATTGATTATCCATAATAATTTGTATTGAAATGGGTGAGGGAGAAAGAATCAATATCTTTTTCCTCAAATTATGTAGTGGAACTTTGTGTTGCTGTGCAGTTGGTTCTTACATTTTTGTAGATAACTTAAAACACATCAGACTAGTATTTAGTGGATTTTGTATCTGATGGGATCTGTAGCATTTTAATATTTTCTTTCTATAACTCCTCCAGCCTTCTTTCTCACTGATTTTCACTTTGCAGTTTGTGCACCATATCTCTTACAGTTTTAAATGTGCAATATTACTTACACAGGTAGAAGAGATTGGTGGTACTATCCATGCAAAAGCAAGCCTGATTGCAGTGATGAACAGTTGAGAACCATCAATGATCTTGTAACAACCAAAACTTAAAAGAACTTCAGATTTGTGCATGGCTGTTGCAGATTGTTTTGTAATTATATAAAAAAATAACTTATGTACATACTTTGTTTCTTTAATTGAAATTGTTTGTTTTACAGACGATTAATCGACTTTACTGAAGAGGAAATCTATTTACCGTGTAAAGCGAGTCCCAAGCCAATTAGATTCTCAGGTCCCTCAACAAGTACTCATATAAAAGTCAAGAATTCAGCTGCATTAAGGGTAGCTGCTTGCAATGCCTCACATTCTGCAGTGACTCTTAAACGACCCAATAGTGAAAGTTTGACACTGCACAAAGGAGCTTCTGAAACTGTATCCACAGCATGCACATCCATGCCCAGCAATTCCCAAGCACCCTCCGGAAGGCCAAGTGCTGACAATGGGACACCTTGTCAAATGACATTCAGGATCACAGTGCCTAGGAAACCCATAAGCAACCGTGTAGTAAAGCTGAAACGAAATCCAGTTTTTCTTTTGGCACCGTCTCAGCCATCTTCTTCTGTACCCAGTAAAACAAGTGAACAGGACAGTGCTGCTCCTGAAATTCCTACTACTGCTATGGTACTAAACAAGAAAGAACCAGTTGTATTAGCAGAGAGTGTTAAGCTTAAGAATGATAAAGCAGATGGATAATGTTTGACTCAGCCTTATAGACTGGATAGCTGTGTATCATCTGGTCAAAGAAGAGATCATGTCATTGGGTCATTTGTTCAAAGATTTGGTAAAAAATTATGATGAAAAATTTTGCAAAAAGCATAGGGAGAAATTGTTTTAAGTGGGCACCTAAGTGTGTTTCCTGCTTTATTTCTAAATATTTTTTAGATGTCAGGAAGGAAGGAAGAAAAATGGCTTAAAAAAAAACCCCAAACACAGAGCATGTACAGTCTAACATTACAAATACATTTGTATTTCAGCCAGGCTGTACTAGTACAACTGACCTTTTTAAAGGGAGTACTCATACAGCATAAAAGAAGACGCCTTTATCAAGTACAGTCATCATTAACTAGAGTTAATTTCCTTAAGTTTTATCTTTAAAGTGTGAAAAAAATAGATAACAATAAGTAGATTTTATTAAATACAAGTTTGCCACAAATGTGCAACATACTGAATACCCTGAAGATTCCCCAAGTTGAAGGCACCTACTGATACTTCAAGTAAGGATCAGTCACTCTTTTGTTATTAACAGCAATGAAAGAGACTGCCTTTGCTTGTACACAGAGAGAAAATTCAGAAATACACAAAGGGAAGAAGCATGCCTAGGGAGCAACAAGGCAAATTTTTCCACAGGCCCAAGACGTGTGTACGACTTTCCTAACGTGGTGTAATCTGCCCCTGGGGTGAGGCTGGTGCAGCCTTAGCGTTTTGTATGGCACCACTATGGCATGTTTTCTGCAGCTGCAAAGAACCTTACAGGTCTGAGTTACAGCTGGCCTTCCTGTGTCCTTCTGCAGGTCCTTACAAACCAGGAGGGGGGGATCCTCAACTTCTGTGCAGCAAAGCACTGTAGTGCCCTGGCCTGAAGAAAAATAAAAGAACCCTTCCTTCCCCCAGAGCAGGACAGAGGAGACCTTCTTGTACCAGGGTAAATTTCAAGTAATG
>NW_010103576.1:0-3724 GCF_000699245.1 Pterocles gutturalis | reverse complement strand
AGCGTCTGTATGTTTCTGTCAGCAGACAATAGCCAAATTTGGCTCACTGATTTTAAAAAGCCCTTGTAGTTGTTTAAATCAGTGAAAAACACGTGGCTTTGTCTTGTGCCCTTGCTTGCTTACAGTAGGGTGCTGGGGTTTTTTGTTGGTTTTGCTACTGCTTTTTCTTTTCCAGCACAGTAAATACAGCTAGCCCTAAATGTTGAGAAGTCCTATCACATTGCCAAAATGCAATGTTCTTAAACTTCTGAGACTATTAAGAATTACAGAAGGGTTCCTTAAATGTTTTATTTTCTAGATCATTTAGAAGTGATCACATTTTCAGGATTTTCTCTTAACCACAAGGACTTGAAACATCGTTTGCACAAGTAAAAAAACCCAATTTTTCATGTACGAACATATTTTTAAGGAGACACTTTGCCATGAGCAGTAGTCACTGTAAAGGTGTGCAGTACTGTAATTTTCTGCTATTGGTGTGTATACTGAAGACCAGCTTACCTTTAGAATCCTTAAGCTAGTGGTTTTCCTTAAAAAATAAAACTAAAGGCTCTTCCTATCAGGAAAAAAAAAAGTTTCACTGAAGAAAGGACAAGGCAAAAATTATGGAAAGATACTAACATAATGCAATCTCCTGTTCTTTGAGCATGTAATTCATCATTGACACTAAGTTTGTGAAAGTTGCTTTTCATAATAATCTGATTGAAAAGCAGTTCTTAATACTTCTGTGTGACTTCACTATTTATTGAATAGCTGAGCACTCTACCATGCACCTTTAAATCTTTTTACAATGCTTCCTAACGAAGATTTCCTTCCTTTTCAACTTTAATGAATTTAGAAGGCTTCTATAAACATAGAATATAGAATCATTTAGGTTTGAAAAGACCCTTAAGATCATCAAGTCTGACCAGCACTAAAGCTCACAAAGGTCATCAAGTCCAGCATCCCACTAAAGCTCAAAAGAAGTATGGAATATTGCATGTGTACAGGAAAAAACCTTTGAGAATAATCCTACAGGATTTTGAGTTTGCTCAGTGAGCTCTGTGTTTGTTTAATTATTCAGGTAGCACAGTATTTTTCGAGTAACATTCATGTCCTTTGCAATACAGTGGCTTTAATGATTCTTCTCTTTGTCCTAGACACACCGGCTTGTAGTTAAAAGAAAAAAAAAAAACCAAACCTCAAAAGAACTCCCTTGAATTTCAGTAGATGAAACAGGGAAATGGCTGTGGTGGGGGGTAGAGTGAGATTAACTATTTTTTGGTGGGACTTGATTTTTAATTGGATGAGGTGCAAACATGGCCTTTTATCTGAGTAGGCACTTTCGGCCTGTCAATCTTGCCAAGTTTCTCTTAACTGGTGGACTGATATTTAACACTTATGATATCTGAATAGCATTAGCCTTCATGGTGACTTTCACCTTAAAAATAGCTTTGCCCTTATCTACCCAAAGCCTTTGTGTGGAAGTAAAATAGAATTTAATCTTTTCTCTGGGAGGCCAATAGCTGAAAACAAATGAAAGGTGCCAGTTCAAGGACTAGTTGTCCCTTAACCTGGCTAACAGACAGTTTTTGGAGCAGAAATTCTGCAAACCTGAGTTTCCCGCAAAACTCTGTGTTCTCAATCTTCTTGAAAATATGAAGTTTTCTTAACATTTCACTTGTCTAACTCAACTAACGAAGTATCAGCTGGCACTGCATTTGCACTGACGAACTGTGATACACCGTGTGTACGTACTGGATAGTTTGACTGGGGAAACTACTAAAGGTGAGCTACAGTTTTATAACTGGGATTAGATGTATTGTTAAGTGCTGCAACAACTGTTTACTTTGAATCTCTATAAAATTATCACTCATTATAGAAGAGATCATGTTCAGAAAAGACCATGTTCAGAAAGTTACTCCAATTTAGTAATCTAACGATTAATATAATCCAGTAGCTGCACTCTAAACGCTGACATACGTATCACCAGGGTAGATTGATGCATTTTTTTCTCACAAATGTTGTCAATTTTCCAGTTGTTTAGTTCTCACTTTCACACTACTGTCTTTCCAAATGATCAATGATATGGTATCATATGGGTTAAGGAGACAAGAAAAATATGATTCCAAGTTAAATTTCTAGAAAATTACTCCTCTGTGATTACACGTGGGCTTGTGATGCAGAGGGACTATTATCACCAAGATGTGATTCAAATAGATGTAATTCTATCTGTATGCTTCAGAGCATGGAGAACTCATTTGTACTTGATGTAACCAAGCAGAAATTATTTCATGTGATAGGCACAGGTTACCACTGATCCTCAGGGAGAGTTTTCATCACACTTGTTTTTAGCTGAAGAGCCACGGAAATACCAAAGCTACCTCTTTTTTTTTTTTTTTTTTTTTTTTTTTTCTTTTCTTTGAAACTGTTACAGTTATTCCCCAACCAGCTCTTCCAGAGCAGAGAAGTACTTTTAAACTGGCTTACATTAAATTGTTTAGATAATAAACATTATGTAGTTCAAATCTTACTACAGCTAGACAGAAATAGTAACATTACCCAGGAGTAAGCAGATTTCATCTACTTAGTTCTTGCCAATCCTTGAAGGACAAATTCTCACCTGATAAAAACAGGAGGCCAGTTGTGCCATCAAAAACTTGTGAGCGAAGCTGTCTGTCTGCAGTTACAGAGTCAAAGTGCGGTTAGAAGTAAAACTCTGTAAATACCCTGTGGTAATAAAGCCCCACAAAAATCTAATTCATTTTGGGCAACAGCTTTTAATAAAAAATGTTAAGCAGTAGAAAGAGGTAAGGCTGATGTTATAGACCTTCACTGATTTTTGAGCTTTTTGCATATCTCTTCTTACTGAATTCTCTTCTTGCCAAAAATATGACTGTTTATACCAGAATTGATCACTCTTGGCTGAAAATTTCTTTGCAAATTCATGGGGTCACCTAATCAGCTGTGTAGCGTGCCCAGAGTTTGCATCAAGGATTTGGCCCTTTTCAAAGTTGCCCCTTTCCTAAATATATGTATTTTCACTCATTCTAGTCTCTGGTACCACATACGTGAACACTTTAGTACAGTTTTAATAGTTTGCTATAATAAAATAGCTTTATTGTCTCAAATTTCTGGCAAATTTCTATTATATCCTCATGTGGGTAACTAGCTGGCAATGGTACTAGAACTTGAGATCTCTGGATCCTATAGTGCCTCTGCTGTAGTTGCAAGTATATGAACAGGAAGGATGTAGCTGACTTATAAAATTTTGTCCTGGTTTTGTTAGAGTTCACTTTCTTCATAGTAGCTAGTGTGAAGCTGTGTTCTGGATTTGTGCTGAAAGGCTGATCACATACTGATGTTTATAGTTGCTGCCAGGTCAAGGACTTTTCAGCTTCTCTGCTGTGCCAGTGTCTGCAGGGCAGGAGAAGCTGGGAGGGAGCACAACCCCAATTACTAGCCTAGGATTTTACCTTAGGTTTAGGATCGAGACCCAAACTGGACAATGGTATATTCCTTATTGTGCATGTCATGCCCAGTATATAGATGAGGATCTGTCCGGAAGTTGTCTCTCTCACTCTGGCTCTCTCAGTCAGTATGCTCTCTCTTGGACTCTTATCTTTTCCGGGATTGTGGTTTTGGGACTCTTCCTGCTCCGGGATCGTTAGCCAGGAACGGGCTAGGCCTCGTTCATCAGGTGGTAAGCAGTTTCACTTTGTATCACTCATTTGCATATTTGTATATA
>NW_010103575.1:0-1800 GCF_000699245.1 Pterocles gutturalis | reverse complement strand
TTATAAATTTTTTAATAGCATCCTCACAGCCTCACAGCCTTGAACTTTTGCTTAATGTTGTATAAACAGTATAAATGAAGAAGAAAGAAATGGTGAAAATACTAAATTATTATTAATATCAATGCTATTGGTTTGGTTTTCCAGGGGTTCTGTGGCTGTCTATTGTAGCAGAGCTTCTGTGCATCATTTTGCTTCTGACTGGAGCCATTCTTGTATCAGTAGAAATGTGCTACTACAGTACTGTCATTGATGGGCTAAAGATGAACGCCTTTTCTGCACTAGTCTCCGTATTAGCAGGTACAGTTAAGGATATAGATTTATTACATCCAGAAAATGCAACATTGATAGAATTCTGCCTGAAAATTAATAACAGTGTCCAAGTTTCAAAACTATTACAATACCTATGGAGACACTAATGATACAAGATGTAGCAAAATTTTATGGAAAATATTGTCAATTGATTATTTCTTAATATGATTGTTTTTGTATTTCATATATTTTTTCTACTATTTTTAACTTCCTTATTTTAATCTTATCATTTTTAGTTTCATTGTCAGGTTGATTGTCAAAGATAAAAAAGTAACATACTCTTCCATGTAACTTGATTTTTTTATTTCCAACTTGTTAAGTATAAGATCACCAATAGCCAAATTAATATAGAACTTTTAAGAGGGAATAAAATGTAATTAGATTATTATTAGTAGACAATCATCATTAAAATTGTCTTTCATTTTCCACATGTTACTTCTTAATCCAGTGCCATTTAATCATAGGATCCTTGGCAAATTCACTTTGGAAGAAACTTCAGAGGGTCCCTAGTCCAATGTGAGGAGTCTGGTCCAAATTCAGTGTTGACTGTTGAGTAGGAGAAGGCTGGACCACAGAGTTCTGAAGGTGTCTTACAGCCTGAAGTACTCTGTGATTCTGTCCATTTTGTGGGATTGTTACTGAGGAACGTTGCAGTAAAAACAGTAATTACGGGTAGCATGAACAATGTTTCATAGAGTTATTCATTCCAGATCCAGAAGCAATCATACTGTTTATTTACTATAATTTCCTGTGGAACATGTTCCACTGTGCTTCATATGGTCAGGATTGCTTAGAGTCCAAAGTGACTTATACTTTATGAAAGCATATCTTTTAGAATGGCATCTAATTGCAAGTCAAACACCTCACAGATGCCAAATAATTAATCTCAAGACTGTCTTTGTCAAAATTTTGGGCTTTGATCGTAATCCTAATGTTTCTGATTTAGTGTTCATGCATTTGGAATTGTTGTGCCTTTCTTTATGAATTAACTATTTTTTATTATACTTTTTCCTCTTAAACACATTCACACATTTAATTAATTTGCCAACCTCATTTTTGTTGGCTAAATAAAGTTTATGGAACGTCTGACTGTGATAATGGGGAAGGAATAATTTTCTTCCTTTCTGCAGAAGCCTTTGCATAGTTGAAGACAAATATCATGTCTCTCCTTCATCTTCTCCAGAAGAAATAATTGAGAACATCACATGACTTCACATGTAATTCTAAGACCTCTGATCACTCTTGTGGCTCTAGTCATCTCTAGCTCAGTTTTTGCACAATCTTCCTAGAGGGCAATGCCAAATGTGGACACTGAGCTGAAACTCCAAGGACTTTAACAAACACAATTCGTATTCTAGATGGCAACTTTTGAAACACTGTAATTTTGCCCCATCTTAAAAATATTGCCAAGGCTAAAAAAACCAACACCACCAAAAAAATAATCGATGTTCCCTCTTTGTTACTAAAGTTTCTGTCACCTTCCTAGGAAAT
>NW_010103574.1:0-7240 GCF_000699245.1 Pterocles gutturalis | reverse complement strand
AATGTAGCAAGTAATTAATTCCCAGCAGCCTGCCGGGACATCTGCTAGCAATAATCACTATTGATTTAAAGCTTTATTTAGCCTTTATCTATATCCTAGTAGAGTATAAGGTCTTGCCACATTTTATTGACATTTTTATTAGTTGAGTTTTGACTGAGAACCATTGCTGTTGTTGGGGTTTTTTTTGTTTCCCTTCCTCCCCCAATATTAAACTGTGAAATTTATAATGTGTTTAAACTATGGGTGAATCTTAGGCTTTAGTTTGCATGTTCAGCTAATTTGTCTCTATATGATTTTTGTTTGAATCTTTTTATTTTTTTTTCCTCTCTCAGGGCTTTTACAAAAAACAAAAAACTAAAAAAAAAAAAAAAAAAAAGGTTTCTTCAAAATTTTTTTCAAAAAAAAAAGGATCTTCTGAAATTCTTTTGCCTGAGTTGCAATGGACTTAACATTGAGATAATTCAATCACTACATTAAGCACTTGACTGTGAAAGCGCAAAAAAAAAAAATAAAACAAAGGAAAAAGAAAAAAAAAGAGAACCTTGTTTGAGGCTGTTGTGAAATATCTCTTGGGGGCTATGTGACAGTCTGATTCCATTTTCAGAATGATTCATCATCTTCTCTCTTCTCTCTGTGTGTCTCCTTTCTCTCCTCTCTCTCTCCACGAAGGAAGTTTAATCCTAGTGATTTCATCCCATGCAGGAAACAGTAATAAATGTGTAGAATTCATATTTTTCTAAAGGGAACTTAAACTGCTGCTACGAATTGTGTACAAAACTGGTTTATGCCACATGAACAGAGAATCACACATTTGTTTTGGTACTTTTATTCCTCTTTTTATTCAGTTGTACAGTACTTCCAAATTCAAAATAAAAAGTAAAAGTTGTTCTGTATCAAACCATCTAAGCAATAAAATGTTATATTTAAAAATTCTAGGTTATGAAATGGACGTGGCTCTTCTTGTGGGTTTGTTGTAGCTTGTTTTCAGACTTCTCTGCTAGAGGATGATGCAGAAACCAGAGCTTCTCTGTGCAAATAGCATTGCTGTTTCTCTTCTTTCACTTGGACCGAGTTTGAATTGGAGATGATTGTAGCACTTCATAAATTCACATTCATTTTTACCACCGTTTTCTGGTAGTCAAGCCATCACTCAAACCAATGACCAGTATTTTCTGGTAGTCAAATCCCTCTGAAACGGTGCTTTTCTCTCAGTGCTGTTCCTTAATGTAGTAACCAAAAAGAGCAGGAAAGTATTTTGGTGCTGATTTTCCTGCACAGGCGATGGGTCAGGGTTCTTTCTCCTTTTTTAATCATAGCCCCATGATCATGTAAGTTGAGTGTCCTTCTGGCACGTTGTGGTGATTGACAGTTACATCAGTCATTTTCTGTAGAAATGGAGAAGGTTTCTGCCGCCATAGTTTTCTTCTTGCATAAATGCATCTGGCTGTGAAATCTTCAGGGTGTATTTGAAAGCCACGTGTGTGTGTCAAAAAGAGACAAATCCTTTGTTTTAGCTTGTCTGAGCTGCCTTAGCTGCATTTTACATGCTTTCTTAGAAATAAAACACATTTCACAGGACGGTGAGCTGGAGAATCATCCGAGTTGTGTATCCAGCTCTGGAGGCCAGGGAATTGCAGCAAAGCTGAGCATCCGCATCTTCCTACCTCCTCGTGGGATGGTTCTTTCTGGTAGGGAAGTGAAGCAGATTCAGAATCAGAAAGACATACCCAGGGGGTGAATTGCTGCTGCTTTCTTCCCTTGAGCCTCCTGTACACCCATGACAGAGGTTAAAACTCCCCAGAGCATCCTCTCTGGTGGGGGCCTGGTTCCAAACAGGGACGGGTTAAAAGAAAACTAGTCTGTGGGGCAGCTCTGCCCCGACTCAAGGCTGTCTGGTGAAGCAGGACTGTCCAAATTACCTCTGCTGAAGGGACAGAAACAAGATTTCTGAGGGAGGAAACCTGCAAAAAATGTGTTTTTCCCTCTCCTACCCACTGGCCTGAGAAATCTTCCATCCTTTTGTGAGCCTGATGGGAAACTCGCATCCAAAGGGTGAGGGGACCTGTCCTGAGGTGTAAAATCAAAGGAGATGAGGTTTTGTAGCTGGTAAGCGATTGTGACTAATTACTTAGGAAACAGACGACTTGGCGCTTGGTTCTTGGCCGTGGAAAGGTACAACTGGTGTGCCCAGCCCTTTTCTCCATCTACCTGACTTGGAGCTGACTGTGACCATCCCTGAGCTGGGAATTTCCCTGCTCTTCTTGCCTTCGACTGAGTAACATCCTACAGCACAGCTGAACTTTGCTCCTTGCTGGTGTTTCCCTCTCCTTCCTCCTGCCTCTGCTGCCGCCTGCACTGACTCCTGTGGCAGCAATAGTAGAGCTGGGCTGAAACATCAGGTTACAGAGGGATGGGGAGGTGATGGGGTCTCCGTGTGTCTCCTCCAACTTGCTGCTTCCTTCCCTCTGTCCCTAAAGCTTTCTTTCCTGCCATTTTAAAGGTCAAGACACAGGTTAATTCTTGCTGGAGAGAGCGGCACAGCCCCTGTGTTGTGTATCCGTTTCACAGCAGTGCCTCGGGCAGGGGGGCCACACGTTAAGGTTTGGGGAAGACACAAGTCCTCTGCCACCACGGGGATGCCTCGGCAGTGAGGGGCACCAGGACCGTGGGTTTTTTCCAAGTGTGGGGTATAAATCTGTGGGCTGTGGACCGTGGGGATGAAGAGGAGGGCCAGTTCAAGACATCAGGCTCAGGTGAAAACCGGCTGTGCGAAGACAGGGTAGGGAGCTCAGCTGGATCATCTTTTGCAATTTTACTGCTACTGAGATGCGAACTAGTAATGAGAAAGGAATAAAAGTATTTGTTTTCCATTAATCAGCATTCGGTGTGTGGGAGGGCTGTATTCCTACACTTTGACCTTCAGAAAATGAGTACAATGAGAAATTATTTGCTATTGCTACTATTAAAGAAGTGTTTTGCCCTGTTCTGTTGGGAAAAAAAAGCCTCTTAAAACTAGACTAGGCACGATTCAACTAGCAAAGGTGGCAAGGGGCAAACATTTACTTGAAACCTTTGCTTTGTTCACAAGACTCTGGTTCTGGGAATTGCATGTCTTTTTTTTTTTTTTTGGGGGGGGGCCATTTCTGTAGTGATTGGGAGTTAAACTGGGATTGAAAATGTCTCTTTTGGAAACCCTGAGGCTCAGACTATCTGCAAAAGGGAGATGAAAGACCCGAGCACAGAATAACTGGCACTTTCCTGTATGTCAAACAGTCTAGGAGGCACTGTCTTCTGTCACCCACTCTGCTAATGCAGAAAAAGAAAAGGATGGATAAATGTATCGATTGGGTGGTTTAATCGGGACATCTCTAACCGCTGGACTGTGGAAAAATGGGCCCCGCTGGCATGCTCCAGAACTTGGGTACCTGAGTAGCCAACATCAGCGTGGAAAGTGAGTAAAACCTGCACAACGCATCGGAGGATGTGGGTCTCTTGAGCTCTCCAGCCTAGGAGCTGCATGAAGTGCTTTCCCCCTCCAGTCATTTTCCTTGGCAGTAATCGTAATTGCCTGCGCAGGACTGATGCTCGCTGCACCAGTGCTGCAACAGCGGAGCGGGCAACGAGGAAGATGCTGGGTTTTGCTCTCCACTCTGTTCAAATAGGGAAGAGCCATGTTTTGACTTGGAGGCTTTTGGAAACCTCCTTCGTGTCAGAGAGGAGCTGAATGTTTCACCAAAAATGGTCCAAGGTTTGAGGATGGCAGAAGAAAGTGTGTGTGGAAAAGGTTTGGATCTAACCTGTGAGCAGGATGGCATTATTTGACTTAATATCTCTATCTTGGGCTGCCTGAGTGGTGGCTGCCCTGGGGAGGCGGGCGGTTGCCTGGCTGTGTGTGTCCTGCAGGTTGGTCACTGTGGTGACCCCTGGACTTTGAGTCCTGGGCATTAGTCCTGGATTAGAGAAAGTGGAAATGTCCCTAAAATGGCAGGAGGTTCAGCACAGCTGGAAATCCCAAGGCTACAGCTCTGCTGGGCAGGTACACGGTCACAGTCTGTTCCTTGGGTTTTGAAATAAGCACATTAGCAGTAAAGGTGGTTTGTTAACAGAGCCGCCCCAGAGCCTAAAGCACGTCCTGCAGACGCACGGGACTTGCGCTCAGCAGGTTTGAAGCTCTTGGCCTTTCTCAGCATGGCCACACTGGTGTCTTCCCTAGTCACCTCAGCTGGGGACTGTGTTACTGGGAATGCAGTTTTAGGGGATTTAACCCCTTCTCACCAGTCCTGAAAGGACGATTTACACCAAGCAAGCACAAGGTGTTTCTCCAACATGTTGAGTGGGTGCCAGACACTGGTGGCGTGTGCCCTTGGTCCTGTGGAAAGTGACAGACTCATTCATCCTACGGTGTGCACGTGTTTGCTTGGGGGATTAGGGGGGCACAGAACAGACAGGAGTGCTCTGGGGCAGAATTATTTGGTGTTCTAGAATCTCTCACCAGCTGCGCCTCTTCCAGGCACAAAGGCTGCAAGAGCATCTGTGTGCTGCTGGGGCTCGTCAGTGGCTTCAGCTGGGCTGTGGGGCACAGTTAAAGCAAGGGGTTGGGGGAAGGATGGGGTGTGGGCAAGGAGAACAGTGTTCCCTGTGTACTTCTGAAGTAGCAGTTTGTTATTGTAAAAAGATATTTATGAAATTATTTTTCCAGTAAGATTACCCCCCCCCAGAAATTATGTGGGTTAGCAGGTTAAAGAAAGACAAAGGGCAGGTGGCCTGATCCAAGCCCTCCATGAAGACACAGACTGGTTGCAGGTTACTGGGTAGAATGCGATGCCTCACAGATACGGAACATCCACCTTGCTGGTGTTGGCTGTGCATGTCACCTCAGATAAGTGACATGTAATTTGTATACGGGTGTTGCAGTGTTAAGGGTGTGTCTGAGAGAGGAAAAAGCTCATTGAATTCTCTAGGGAAGGAAATAACCTGCAGGGTATTCCTTAGTAAGGGGCTGAGGTGCCTTCCTCTCAGGATGCATCTGAAATCACCCTGTACAGCTGAAACCAAGTAAAGGTAGAGTTGAGAAGCATTGCTGAGGCTTTCCAAAAATTCTAGTACTGCCTCCTACTTTTCAAGTCCCCTCTTAGCCTAGAAAAAATGACTGTCAAAGGAAGCAGGAGTCCTTCATGTGTTAAATACTAGTAAGTGGGAAGACTGGCTCAGGGAACCTCACTGTGTAATGTGGCAGAAAACCTTGTAGCAACCCTCTGAGTAGTAGGAACTGAAAATAGCTTTCCCCTTTGCTGTGCTTGTTGTTTATTTCTCCCGTGCCAGATTAGTCTCTCATTTGGCAGGGAAAACTGCCGGGAGTGTGTGAGGAAACTCTGGGTGTTGGGAATATGCTGTTGTGAAAGCGTTTGAACCTCTTTAAGGGCCCTTCAGCAAAGGGTTGTGAAGCAGGTCATGAACGTCAGCTAATAGGAGGCTGGAAATAAGAGAGAAGTTTGCTGGAGAAAAGGCTTTTCATCGTGAAAGGTCTGATCTATTTTCATAAGCTCCAAGGCAGAGGTTAATGCGGTGAAGGCCAGCTCTGCTGTGGGCTGGCTTCCATCAGGAATTTTTAGCCTGTAACCGCACTGGGAATGTGGCCATCCTACTCGCAAAAACGTGCGAAGGTTAGGACAAAAAGTCAGCCAGGGGGTTGGTGGCTCTGCTGTAACGCATGATCCAAGCAGCTGGGATGAGGAACAGCAGCCCGTGCCTCTCTGCAGCGAGGATGCAAAGAAAATGGTTCCGTGTGAGCATGTGTGTGCACAGGAGCAGCAGAGCCCCTGCCCTCAGACAAGGAGTGGGTGCAGGAACAAGTTCAGTTACATTTGGGTAACTAAAGTGATGTTTACCTTTCCTCCCATCTCCTGTTACCTGATTATACAGAGCATGACAACAGCGTAGATTTGCAACTAGGTTTGTTGTTTTAAATGAGCAGCATCTAACTTCTAATGAATCTGCACCCCAAAGACATGTTTGTGGTTTATTTTAGGGTGATGGCAGTGCTAGTTGGGAGATGTAGGCTTGCTTTGACCAATTAATGTTTCCCTGAAGTGGGAATGGAAAAGTTACTGGGTGAAACCTGTCTGTAAGCAAAACCCACAACCTTTTTCCTTGCCCTTTTCCTCTGTTTCTACTGAAGCATAGTCCTATTTGATGCACGGGGCTCCCAGGCAGCAGCTGGGGAGGAGGTAAACGTGGGAGGACACGTTATCTCATGCACCGCTGCTGAGTGCGATACAATACTCACACATGTGCTCACTTGGCCAGTAAATCCCTTTTTGGTGGCAGGATACTTAATACCTTTTCATCTGTTACCTTCAAGATCCTTATATGACTAAAGCTTTACAGGCTTCCTGATTACATAGATCAGTTCTGTTGTACTCCACAGCTGGAAAAAATAGATGTATCGAACTGCCTTTGTATGCACAGCAATCTGTGAAAAGTCTGCACCACAACACAGCCAGTTTGATTTTCCTGATCTGTCTAGATCGTTATCTGCTAGGATCTTCTGGAGTTGATACTACAGAGGCCTTTTGGTGCAGTTGTCCAAAACCCAGAATCAGCCTTGAGTGGGTCAGAAAAGCTTGCCAGGGCTGCAGGTCAGGCAGACGAAGGGAGCTGGAGAACTGAACAACCTTGTGCACCTCACGGTAGCACATTTTGCCACAGGCTGCAGAGCCACACGCTGCTTTTAATGCATTTGGTTACTGCTTTTTTGGTGAATGTACCTCTCCTAAACAGTTTTGAAGTTTTTTCTGAACCAAAATACTCTTCTACGGCATCTGCAAAACACCCGCTTAAAAATGAAGGTACTTAAATTTGAACAGCACTTAATTAAAAGTGATAGCAGCTCCTCCCATGCTTCCCTGCGGCAAGTGTTTTACTGAACTGCAGCTGTGGGATGTTTTGCAGTTTGTCAACAGATCCTTAGTGGCCTGTACTTCTCACTGCTGCAGTGAATCAGTGACATCTGTTTTGGTGCTCTTCTACAAATTCAGCAAAATAGCAATGAAGGGGTGATGGCCCCTGGGGACTGTCAGTAAAGGAAAATGGGAGTAACCACAAGGAGTGCTGCACCTAAGTGACTAAAGGATGAGTAGTAAATGACATCCAGTGAGATGCTTTTATTAGGAGCAGAGGGAGTTTGGTCTCAACAGGAGCTTGAGGGAACACCTTACCCTGTATGAGCATGGAATAACAG
>NW_010103573.1:2652-3500 GCF_000699245.1 Pterocles gutturalis | reverse complement strand
CAAAAGCCCCGAGAGGTCTCGCTGCCTTTCCCCCCAAAGTTCAGCCAGCTCCTCCGATGCCAAAGCACATTTTTGTACAAGCTGACAGTCGCGTGTCTCCCTTTCCCACCCTCCCCCTGATTTTCACAGTAAAAAAAAAATTAATTCCTTTTCTTATTTATTTATTTGGGAGTTTCTGCAGCTGTGAATGTCTTGGGAAGAGTTGCAAAAAAAAATCCTCTCTGGGCTCTGTGGGCGCAAAGCACGTGTAAGTCTGAAGGGCACGGGCACAGCGGGAGGAAGCGGAGCGGTGGTCTATTATCAGTCGTAATGCTCATCAAGACTTGGGCAATAAAGAACAGCTCTTCCCTTTTTCAACTCATTTGCCTGCTGTTCGCTGTTTACTCAGGAATCTGGTTTCAGACCCGATGTGGTAATATAATTGACTGAAGAACCATAATGTAACCAGAAAATGAATCAGAAGGAATGATTTTACAAACCCACCACTTAACTGCGAGCCGGTGGCAATCCGCAGTGGCCCTTTTCATCTGCTTATCTTCATTACGGCATTAGAGATCCTGGCTGCTCTGCCAGGCTTTTCCAAACCCCACATCCACAAACAGCTGCTCTTTTTTTATTCCTTTTTCCTTGAGCAAAACATAGCTTTCTGCTAGTGTCTTAACCTCTTTATTAGAAAAAGTAAATAATAAATTGATGCCAATGAATAAGTAAAAGTCTCAATAATCCTTATCCAATTTTACTTGGTCCTATGCTCAGCTTAACACAGCATCACTTGTAGAAATTACATTATACTGATCTCTCCTATCTGAAAATCTTTCTCGTGGCGGTGCTGTGCCTTTTCTCCAGTG
>NW_010103573.1:0-2621 GCF_000699245.1 Pterocles gutturalis | reverse complement strand
TCCCCCTGCCAGCCAGTCTGGCAATTCCCGAGTGCTGAGGCATCGCTGGTAAAAGACTGTGTTTGGGAAATCTGGCCTGTATTGTAAAAGGGCAGAACGTTCATGTTCCAGAAAGAATTTTTCCAGCTCTTGACATTATTTGTGGTAGCCAGAAAAATATGAAAATACTGGGAAGGGATCTTTAGTGTAGGCAAAGGTATTCAATACGGATGCTATTTTTTTTTTCCTCTTAAATGGGAAATGTGTGCAGAATGTACATTTTAAATCACAAATTATGTGAAAATTGATAGGTTAATTTAAGGCAGGTAGGTTCAGCTTAACTCTGTATCTAAGTTGCAAGAGGTTTAAATTATCTTCACGTGCTGCCTGTCACTGGTGATGTCTTGGGTATTTTATTCTGGGTGACTCACCAACACCTCAAACAGTGGTACATCCAAATATACTTTGTTTTTAAATCACTAATCCATTTTCTTTACCCATAATTGCCCCAGTTATTTTCGTACCTGTTCTTCTTCTGGCCTGTGCCCTGAGTGTGTCAGGGCCAGCTGTGTGCGTGTGTTGGTGACCGGCTCCCTTCTCTCCTACGCAGCCGTCCTTACCCTGTGCCCTGAGTGTGTCAGGGCCAGCTGCGTGCATGTGTTGGTGACCGGCTCCCTCCTCTCCTACGCAGCCGTCCTTAAGAGAAACCACAGCTGATTTTCCTCCCTGTTTGCACCATCCCTTGAATCCTGCTCTAAGGCCATTCCAAACTGTTACAGCTAAATCCACGCAAAATTGTGAAAAAATCAGATTTCTGTTATTCAGAATTAATGCTCAGTGTCCAACCACATTGTTGATGTCAGATTCACCAGAACTATAAATACATCATGAAACAACAGATAGTTTATCGAGGCTCAGTTAGGGTGGTTCATCCATTTCTGGAAGCTCAGGGGCTGAGATTTTGATCAAAATTCAGAGTAAGCATTGCACTATACGTGTATCCCCTCCCCTGACAGTGCGCTATTGTTGTCAGTAAAAGGAATGAGAGAAGAGAATGATGTGAAATTGAAAAAATGTTGGGTTTTCTTGAGCTGGTCAGAGAAATCTGTACCATTTGCTAAGTAGTAAAAACCGTTTGCTGATCTGTTACCATCTGCCTTTATCACTGCAGCCCGCGCAGCTAGACCCTGCAGCAGCCACTCTATGGAGTGCCTTAGAGCAGCTTCAAATCATGCACTGAAGAACTTGGTACTTTGTTTAGTCTTTATTTTTAATAGAGACAGAGGACATCCAACTTTGCTGGACTGGAAAGGTTATGGGTCACGTGGATTCAGCATTTTTCTGCAGATCTTGCTCGATTTTCCAGATTTTTAACTTTTCTCTTTTTTTTTTTTTGAAGTTCCATAGCTCATTTGGTTGCCAACACGACTGTAGGCTTCTTAATGTAAATCAACCCACTGCTGCCTTCCTGAGCCTGGAGCCCAAGGAAAACAATAGCACCAAGAGGTGTGAATTTTCCCCCTCCATCTTCATAGCCTCTTAACTTCAAAGTCTGCTTGAGACCACTTCAAGGCTTAGTGTGAACCTCTCCTGCTCCAGCATGTCCAACAAACGCACTTGTTGTCCAGCCCCATATGGCCCAGCCAGATGTTCCTCCCACTGGAGTGGACATTCCAGAGGAAATTGCTGCTGGTGGCGCGGTCCAGCGGCAGGAGAGCGGGAGGAGGCTGGGCTGCTCCGGCCGAGGCCAGTAGTGGTACGTTCTTTTTGAACTGCAGATGCCGGCTTTATAAGCTGTCTCCAGCAATTCCTCTTGTGAACTACTGCTTCTAACCATTTTTCCAGATTCCATAGGGATGTTGCTAAAATTGCTGAGCAATTTTTTTGCTCATCTGCATCCAATATTGAGAACCTTAAAAAGTTGTGGAATATATATATATGTGTGTATATACATATTTATTTTTTCCCCCCAGTGAGAGAGGAGAGGGTTTTCAGTCATATTTTCCTCTCGTTTTCTGTAGAAATAAAGACAGACGTTGACTTACGTCTGTGCAAGGCCATCTATTTAAAACAGATCCAAAAGGCCTTTGTAGGTAAGAATAAACTTTCCTAAATGGTGCCAGAAGTACAAATCCCATGCCCTTCTTTCTGTCCCGCTCCCATTTAGCCCTGTCTTATTGTGTAAAGCACACTTGTTTTACTTGTTTGTCAGGTGACAAATGGGAGCAAGTTGCTTTACCACCTATATATGCCTTAGAAATAATCTTTATTTGTCCAGAAAAGCTCTAATCATCATCCTGAAAATCACTGTAGGTTTTCCCCCAAAGCATGTCTTTTCACATCTTCCACCTGCATCATCCCAGATACTTCTGAGGTATTTCTGACTTGCTGCTTTTGCCCTCCCCTTCTTATCCATCATCTTACTGATAAATTCAAAGATGACTGAAGAATTACAGTATGGTCTCTCCTTCTCTTTGGGGTGTCTTTCCTTCTCCCACCTGAAGTCTCTTCTGCTTCCTGCCTGTCTCAGAAATGGCAGCTCCAGTTTATTGCCCTCTTCTGAGCCTTCCTTATGTCTCCTTCGGGCAAAGGGAGAGATTACCATGTCCCATGTGTTTTTCCCTCAAACTTTCTTTTTTTTT
>NW_010103572.1:0-1858 GCF_000699245.1 Pterocles gutturalis | reverse complement strand
CCAGGAGAAATACCCAAAGAGGCCATGTCAATATATAGGCAGGCCAGATAGGAGCTAACTGTTGCTATTTTTCTAACATTCAGCCATAATTTATTTTGAAGGCCAATTCTTTTTTATAAACTGCACACTGCATGAAAAGTTCAGCTGAGTCTAAATCCTGTCCTCAGAGAACAATCTGAGCAACCAATCTGTGCAATGGAGAATGCTTCATGAATTCATACCCAGGGGCTGCAGAGGGAAAACATACACAGCTATGTCCATAACTTCAGTCTCACAAGGGAATAGATAGTGGATCAAACAGATACAGATACAGAAAATCTCCACGTACACAGCAAACACTTCCCATCACCTGCAATGATCCAGATCATGAAATGTAGGAAACTCTGTACCAGCTTCCATGTGCAGGTTGTAATACAAATTGCTATTTACATACATGAATGTCCACAACAAGCTTGTTTTTCTGCTTTAAATGTGTAATTAAATAAATATATATGTATGGGGGACTAGCCAGTCCCACCTAAAATAATGCAAAGTGGAATATATAAAAATCTA
The DNA here is from genome assembly GCF_000699245.1 of Pterocles gutturalis. NCBI lineage: Eukaryota > Metazoa > Chordata > Aves > Pterocliformes > Pteroclidae > Pterocles > Pterocles gutturalis. Next base: position 1,306 of record NW_010103572.1, on the reverse strand, counting down.
AGACATTTCTAGATTGACTGAGTAAGTACATGTCATACAAATGCACTAAAATTCTGAATAGAGAATATGTGTGTATATACTGCCTATGTGTATAACATCGTATTATATTTATATATAATGTGTTACTGTATATATTAGTGCATGCACACAGTAATTGTTTTAAAGGTACGCCTCAGGCAGGTGGAATTCAGAAGAAATATAACATTGGTGCCATAAGATTAATGTGTATTTCCCTAGAGGTTTTTTATATTAACTTTTTATATGGTGTAGTTTAAGTGTATGTCTAGATATCAGATTGAAACACACAGTTCTGAACGCTGAATGGATTGTTTTATCAGAGATCAGGGAGCAGTACAAAGCCATACAAATATTAACCTGGGTGTTGCTAGACAGCTAACCCTAGGACCAGACAAGGAACAGCCGTGTTAGCATTGTGCTGTATGTGCCAACAAACTCTGGCCTTTGAGTCATACTTAATACCTGAGCCATAGTATCCCACTGGCATGGCTGTGCTGCCACTGGTTCTGGAGCTGGGCTACACTTTGTAGGGTGTGCCTTAAAACTCCTAAATCACAAATATTGTGCCATATTTATCAAGGACTACCTTATTCCTTTAGTCACAGTCTAGAGAAAAGGGTGAGATTAAGCCACTTTATCCCAGGAGTAACATCAAATGATACTGCAAGTTAGAGGGATGGGTCATCTTGACATCAGCATTTGAGTTGATAGAAACTGAAGAATTATCATGTGACAATTCAACTCTCCCTTCCAACCAGCCATCCATACTGACTACCCCATGGGAGATGGTACCATAGACCCACTCCCCCGCAAATGAGGGCACAGAGTTTGCTTTTTGCTGGGGTTAGAGCCCTAAACAAAGAAACACTACTATGCAGAAAAGTTGGGGAAATCATCGTTAAGCCTGTGTGACTGGCACATTTTGTATTTCTGAAATGCATGAGAAGGAAGGTGTCTTCTAAGAGAGTAGGGAAGGCAGTTTTATTTATTGAACAGGGAGATGGTGTTCCATGTAGCAGAAAGCAACAAGGCGGTAACTGTTTTCAGTAGTTCTTAATAGTCCAATATATGATCATTTTCTGTATTAATAGAAAAAAACCCTTGTTGCTCGGCCATTATCTAATTTTCTTTTTGTGTACCTCTGCATTGACTTGTTCCAGTTATAATCTCAAGACAATGGGTGCCACAACATTTCCTAAATTAGTCTTTTGTTCTTTGAATTCATTGCCTGCCTCTTATCAGCATCTGACAGAGGGCTGAGGGGAAAAGGAAAAAAAAAAAAAAAAAA
>NW_010103571.1:0-459 GCF_000699245.1 Pterocles gutturalis | reverse complement strand
TGTCTATAGGGGTCTGTAGGGTGTCTATATGGTCCATAGGAGTCTATAGGGGCCCTATAGGTGCTCTATAAGTGTCCATATGGGTCTATAGAGTGTCTATAGGGGTCCATAGGATGTCCATAGGGTCCATAGGGATCTATAGGGGTCTATAGGGCTCTATAAGGTGTCTACAGGGGTCCATAGGGACCTATAGGGTGTCTATAGGGCTTTATACGGTATCTGTAGGGGTCTTCAGGATGTCTATAGGGTCCACAGGGGTCTATAGGGTGTCCATAAGGTCTATAGGGTGTCCATAAAGTCCATAGGGGTCTATAGGGGCTTTATAGGGGTCTATAGGGTGTCTATAGGTGTCTATAGGGTGTCCATAAAGTCCATAGGGTTCCACATAGTGTACATACGGGTCTACAGAAGTCCATAGGGGTCTCTAAGCTGTCTATAGGGGTCTGTAGGGTGTCTATA
>NW_010103570.1:0-787 GCF_000699245.1 Pterocles gutturalis | reverse complement strand
CCAGTGTCCCCATAGTGGGGACAGGCACCTGGGGACAAGGACAGGCACGCAGTGTCCCTGTGGTGGGGACCGGGCACCAGGGACAAGGACAGGCACACAGTACAAGGACAGGTGCCCAGGGACAGGGATGGGCACCTGGGGACAAGGACAGGCACCCAGTGTCCCTGTGGTGGGAACAGGCTTCCAGGGACAGGGATGGGCACCTGGGGACAAGGACGAACACCCAGTGTCCCCATGATGGGGACAGGCACCCAGGCACAGGGATGGGAACCTGGGGACAAGGATAGGCACCCAGGGACAAGGACAGCCACCCAGTGTCCCCATGATGGGGACAGGCACCCAGGCACAGGGATGGGAACCTGGGGACAAGGATAGGCACCCAGGGACAAGGACAGCCACCCAGTGTCCCCATGATGGGGACAGGCACCCAGGCACAGGGATGGGAACCTGGGGACAAGGATAGGCACCCAGGGACAAGGACAGCCACCCAGTGTCCCCATGATGGGGACAGGCACCCAGGCACAGGGATGGGAACCTGGGGACAAGGATAGGCACCCAGGGACAAGGACAGCCACCCAGTGTCCCCATGATGGGGACAGGCACCCAGGCACAGGGATGGGAACCTGGGGACAAGGATAGGCACCCAGGGACAAGGACAGCCACCCAGTGTCCCCATGATGGGGACAGGCACCTGGGGACAGGGACAGGTGCCCAGGGACAGGGGTGGGCACCCAACATCCCCACGATGGGGACAGGGACAGCCCTCCAGCGCCCCCACAAAGGGCCA
>NW_010103569.1:9974-47015 GCF_000699245.1 Pterocles gutturalis | reverse complement strand
AATTTTATTTCTCAATTTTAGACACACAACTGTAGGGTCTGGTGTAAATGCTCTGATCTTGAACGGAGCTAGGGAGTCCTGCTTTACCCTAGTTTGTATCATTTTTCATCACTGCTCCTGACAGCATGTATCAAATTTTTTCTGGTGTGCCAGCTCTGATGCTTCTTGGAATCTGCTTGCTAAAATGGCAGAAGGTTTAACTGACAAACAAAAAAGCAGTACTTTTCTGGTGATTTAGCAAGGTGAGTCAGCTCAGTAAGGCTTCAGCACAAGGGAGGATGTGCAGGACCCGAGCAAGAGGAGGCGTGAGTGGAAGAGCCTCAGAGCCAGCAGAAGGGAGAAGGCATATGATTATATAGCTGGGGTGTGGGTGAAAGGAGGGTGAGTGGGACAGTCTTCTCTGTGACATGACTGAGCGGTAGATATGGTGCCAGAAGCCCACTGCTTACAAGTACTACTTATGTGTTTGCCACGGCTGTGCTGAACACTGCAATTTATATGCTTATGCTACATGTTAAGAATTACAGTACAGATTAGCATAAAAAGCCCTCTACCATAAACTTCACACAGTAAATATTTGTGATACGGGAAGTTACTGTTTTAGAATGGAAGTGTAGGATTATAGATATGACTGTGTACTTCCTAGAATGAAGTGATCTGATTTTTTGCTGGTAGCTTGAAGTAAAAATAGCCTAAATATTTTGTATTGATTGCTTCCTTCATATTTAGCTAAACAAAATGTTTTTTTCCATTTTATCTGTCTAAGAATGTTACCTACATATAATGGAGCTGAGGGGTAGAGGTTGGCCAGAATACAGACTGCTGGGGATTCATTTAGTTGTAGAAATGAAATTTCTGGGCTGATTGGACACTGTTTTAGTGAAGTAGATCTTTGTACATTTTTGTGTACTTCTAAATGCAGCTATCTTGCAGAAACATCTCATGAATTTATAGTAAGTTTTTTAAATTGTTTGCTATTGTTCCTTAATGGCAGTTTCTGAAACAGACTGTTTTCACTTTTAACTAGTATGTTTATTTGGAATGTCACACTTTTAATTCCAGATTTTCTTTGTGTTTCTGTTTTACATGTGTTTGGCTCTCTGGTTTTGTTTGTCTGTTTGTTAACCTTTATTGAAACTTTCATTGTATTTCTGCAGCTAAGTAGGTGTTTCAAAATATATTAAAAATTATTAGTAAAAGTTTTCATTTTTATATTAACTTGAGCCAAGTATTGCAAAATATGTAGTTGAAAAAATATTGGGGAGCATTGACAAAAGATTCTGGCACATAATTGACAGGTTTACTCCTGTCCTTAAGTTCTGACTACAGGAATTTTTTTTGCTTTGTCAGTCCATCATAGGTCTTCAGTAATAACCGAATCTTGTTTTAAGGAATTGTTTTAAAGGAACTTCTTACTGGAGCTAAAGCTTAAAATTTGTCTTTTTATTTCACACATGTACCATATAATGACCATTACTTTCCTTTTCTCTGAAAACTTGCAACTTGTACTTTTCTGAGAGTAAACATGAGAGCATAACTTCTGTTTCAGGATCTTCAAGTTTTTCATTAAGACCAGTCAAGGTAGTCTAGACCAAATCAATTAATCTATTTATAAACTAAAGGATAACTTTTTTTTTTAAATATCAGCTGAGGAGTGTGTAGGTTACAGCAGAAAAATGCAAAGAAGAAACTTATTGCCAAATAGGGTAATGCATGCTTATTGATGGTAGATCTATGTACGAGGTATTTTAAAGTGAGAATGTAGTAACACAGCAATTTTTTTCAGGCTTTAAAAATTTTTTATTTGCATTGTGTCTGAGATTATTTTCAAAAATATTGTAGGAAAGAACTAGAATATCATGTGATGTTTTCCATACATAAAAAAAAACCCTTTAGAGCTGCTTAGAGGGTCTGACCTTAGGAGCTAAGAACTACTGGCCCACAGGGAGAAGAAATCAAGTGTCACCATAAGGCTAGTTGTCATATTCCCTGACCGTGAAGTTCAGATTTCTGTTCTGAAAATTAACTTCTATTTGGCTGTCACTTCAGTGACAACAGCATGTGAACTAAATTCTCTGATCCCTCATTTGTTTTTCATGTTCCTCTCCAAGGACATAGTACCCTGAGATCAAAACTCCCATTTTACCAGATATACTAGTTCTCTATGTTATGTCTACATTTTAGATTAAAATTACAGCTTATTCTTAGATGTCATATGCTTCAGAAATAGAAACAGATGCTATTAAAACTTTTGATTCCACCAGTATCAGTATAAAATTATCTGATGAACCTTTACTACAGAGATATTCATTGTCAGATTTTTTGGGTCTGCATTCTGTCAGTGTTAAAATCTACAAAGAAAACCGGGAAGATGGCAGCCGATGAGTTGACACAGCGTTCACCAAGTAAGCACACTTTCTGACTGGATGTTTGATCTTGACCCTATCTGTTCTTCATAATCCTCTACTCATAAGAAAAGTGCCTCTATTAATTTTTCATCTCATAAAGAACACCAAAGAAGATCAAAGAGGTAAACAATGTGTGAAATGTGTCCTTTTTCGAGTCTCAAGACTGTGTCTCATTGAAAAACTATTCAAAGAGACAGTAAGCCCTTATCATTGCTGGAAGCATGGGATTTCTATCTTCTTATCTCACAGGAGAAGACTTTATTACTTCCTGCTTCCGAAGAAGAAAGGGGTTAAATTCAGTTGAGGGAACTGAATTATTTCAGCTGCTGTGTTGAATTCACATTGGTCACTTTTTTATTTCCATTACTGGATTAATAGCAATGGCAAAGGTACCTACTTTCATAAGTGTCCATCCAGCCAACATAAAGCTTCTGAGATCCTCACTTGGAATATATAATATTTGTGTATTAAGCACCTGTACAGCTTTGACATTTTGGTAGCAGTGAGAACATTTAGGAAAACACTGCAGTGGTAATGGCCTATGTACGTGTCCAGGCTGTGCAGTTGTTCATATATGAAGATGTCTGGCTTACGAAAGACATTTCCTGTGAACAAATTCAAAGACTACCAAATGCAGACATAGGTCTGGTACATGAGTATAAAAGGTATCAAAGGAAGCCTGCAAACAATATGTAGCTAAAGAAGAGGGCTTCTTTTTTTTCTTTTGGGTAGCCTCTTATGAAGGGTACCCCTGAAAAAGTGCACAGTAGACCTTTTTACTATGTCTGCCCTGTAAAATTTATGGCCACAGTTCTGGGCTCACAGAAGCATGAATAAAAGCACTGTTAATGGATTCCAGACTGCTCTGTGAAATCAAGTTTGCAGTTTCCAGTATGAACTTGGGCACCTTGTAGGTCACGTGACCTCTTACAGACATGTAGCACCTCATGCGATAGCTTTTTTCGTTATTTATTTATAGACATGGAAGAAGCAAAATGAATCGACAGTCCAGATTTTTTTTTAGGGAAACTCTGTGCAGGTTTTTTTTGAGAGGGCAAAACTTTCTGGAATTTTGGAAGATAGGCTCAGTATGGAGTCTTGTTTTTATGACTGAATCAGCTGATAGATACTTTTCTACCTTGAGCTATTCCTGTCAAATAACCTAGAATTACTTGTAACTCGAAGCAGCCCAGCAATTGTCTTTTCTAATTATTTGAAACACATACAATCTAGATGCTTGACTCTCAGGACACACCTGATGACAAAAGCTAGAGGAAGTAATTTGATTTGCTATACCCAACAAAATGTTAATGACTGTCTGAATTACAGAGATTTTATTACACCTTTTAAACTCGTCTTCTCTAATTGTAGGAAGAAATTATACAAGAAGACACATTTTCAAATTAAAAGATTTAAATGATAATGCGATCAGTGCCTCATTTCTTTTTGTACTTAACATTATCAAATGCACTGGATTATGCTTTCTCCATGTAGTCAGTGAACCTCTTCCACAGTTTGTCTGCATCTAGCATGTATGTATAGTACTCTCCAGTTGACTGTCTCTTGACATTTTCGTGTCCACTTACAGCAGCGTCGCACAGAGGATATAACATTTCTCATTATACCCGAGTGATATGAGTCATCAATCAGGCTATTCTCTAATGACATCTCTTTCATCTGGTAGCCATATTTGCTTCTGCACCTTTTCATGAAGGATGCTTTCCTTAAAGCCATTAGGAAAAAAAAGTCTTTCTCAACCACAGTGAACTAATCTACTGAAAGAAATTGGTGTTAATTGAACTATTGAGCTATAGCTTTATTTTTCTTCCATACATCCTGTGATGATCACAAAGAGGTTTGCCGTTTTTATTCAGAATAACAATTTTAGAGCAAGTTCCTTGATTGTGTTTTGTTAAGGAGCATTATAAGCAGCCACTATGTCCAGCTGCTCCTAGGGTTTCCTTCTGCCCAGCCCAGAAACCCTGGGGTCTCTCCAGCTCAGGCCAATGGATGTGGCTGCTGCTGTCCTATTTGCAGGTTCAACCAGTAGCAAAGGTAAGTCTGGCTTTACACTAGGCTGTTGATTTCTATCTCCTTTTTATTACCCTGCTTGGAACGTCTCACAGTGAAATGCAAACATGATAAACAGAAAGATTGCTCATGAATTCAGTAGGTGACATTTTCCCAAACTTCCTGGTGTGCATTTTGACAGTCATAGAAAGAGAGCTTGTTTCTAAGATTATCAATTGCCAAACTGGTTTTTATTCTTCTGAACTTAATAAATTCAATTGAGGCTTACAATATTTTTTGTAAGTGTATTTTAAGTGTGAGTCATTTTCAGCTGTTGTGTCTTCATTTTTGTAGAACCAGAGACAAGCATGGCTTTTCAGTGTTTAGGGGTGTTTATGTTGCATTTATTTTGCCTTTTTTTTTAGGTGCAGTACTGATACATTACTAATCCTGGATGATGTGCTACTGTACAATGTAATAAACATTTCTAAAAGCACAGCAATCTATTTATTGATCACTAAGTACGATAGGATGACAACCCAGTACCTTATTTCCTCCTGACATTAATCCATGAGTCCTGTGATAGGTTCCCCAGCACCACCTTTGAGGGTACATGGGTAGTTAAATTTTAGTTTGAAATGTGTAATTGACTAGAAATATGTGATCTTCCTAAATTTTCCCTGGTTTTGCTTTTCCCTCCAATGGTTGCTAATTCCTGGTTCTGAGTCATCCATCAAAACTGGCCTTGCAGTACGTTTAGCTTCTTCAATGACTCATCATGGATTTGATGTAGGTAAGGAAACTGCAGCTGGCAGGTTAGAGCAGTTCATGTCTCAAAACTGTATATGAATAAAGTACAAGCTGACAGTTCAAGTATATTTTTAATTCAACTTTCAGAGACCCCCATATGTAATTTCAAATGGAATTGTTACAGTACTTAAACTGACCTGAACAGACTTTAATCTTTTGTTTACTTGCAGACCTTTAGTTGTTCTTTTTTTTTTTTTTCCAATGGGGTGTGGAATCCTGTGGTGAAAGTATCACAGTCTTATGTTGTTTTGGTCACCTTCTGCATGTACCCTGAGGGGTAGTCCATAGGACCCATGCTTGATAACCACTGATATAGAGTTCTCCAAGTAGAGAAATTAGGAATGGATAAAAATAAAAATGTGTTTAGTTGAATTGAAACATGACCTTGAAATTTCATTTTTGTTTTCTTAAGCTTATATATATATATATAGTTTGATATATAATTCTAACCTTTGTTTTTTCACTTTTTATTAATGAATTGAACTTCTGCTGTATTCTGAGTATTTTCTGGTCAGTGTGATGAAGTACTCTCTCCTGAGGAGGCTCAGATACCTAACTCTGCAGTTTCCTCTATCTGCTGATTTGTATTCTCAAAGTGATGTATCTGTAGAAGTTTGTATGGGAAGTACTCATTTCACCATCACTTTTGTGTCTTTGAAAACATATACAAAAAAGCATTGTGGAAGGAAAATGGACATCAGGGGACTGGTTCTCCTGTAAACCTCTGCATGATATTACTGGACAGTCAAGTTGAACCCCAGTACTTTGAAGCCTGTCCCTTGAAAACTGAAAGGTACTCAGTGGGTATGCAATACTCTGGAAGAATTTGTGCTTCGGCAGGAAGATGCTATTTCTGTGGTAGTAGGACTGGCAACAAATACCAGTGGTAGATCTTAGCACTTGGGTGTAAATCTTAAGGTACTTTACCAATAACAATTTAAGTCTGTAAATGGGCTGTAGTTTACAAATGTGAGAACTGGCACTGTAATACCATGTATTGTTTTCTTGGTAACAATGGAGAGAGGTTTTTTCCTTTTTTTCCATCACGGTTGAGAAGATTGTTCCCATTTTTGGGTTACTTTCAGGTGTGCAACAAAGCTGTTTGCTAACTGAAGCCTGTGGAAAAAATCATCTGGCCCAGAAAAAGACGTGATATCTCTGAGATTATATATTAGGCTATCAGTAGGGTTATGAGTGACCTTCTTGTCATCCTAAAACTTTTGGTAGATTCTGATTTTTTTCTAGTCTCTGAAGTTTAAAAACAAAATGAAGAAAGGTACTTTAAAAATGTTAATTTAAAATAAAGTGCTGACCAAAACCAGAAGAGGTATTTGAAAACCCCTGAACGTGTGTTTAGCAAAAAGGTCATTGATTTTTCATCTGTAGGGAAGCGTGCATGAGAGGAGCACCTTGGTGAAAGCTTTTATCTCTTACGCTATGAAGACTGGTATTTTTCCTTTTTACATATATATCACTAAGATTTGTAACTGTTAGGTCAAGCCTCTTTTACTTGTTCTGATCACATTTTCATTATTGCAAATCCGTGTTCTCAGATTACTGAGCGAGTTTTGGCTCTGTGCTACTGCAGGTTTGTGTAGATTCAGTGGGAAAGATGCGTTGTGAAACCTTTCCTCATGTGATTGCTGAAGGAAAGTGAGAGTCAGTTGGTTATTTTGTGGAAGAAAGTAACAATAATCCAAAAACTTGCTACAAATCTCAATGTCCCTGATACTGCTTTTTAAAATAAATTTTTATTAGACTAAGAATTAGACAACTTGAGCTGCTCAGGAAAATTCTGCCCAAATTGTTTTTTCCAATGAAGGAACTTTTCACTGAGTGCTGTGCCTTCATTGCTTAAATGCTAAACCTTATTCAAGTTCTATGCTGACTTGGTATGTAGTACTGTGACTTCACTGTTGACATGCGCAATGAGAGTCAAAATGAGTATGCTCAGTGTGGCAAGGCTGGCTGAAAGCATAGATGATAACCATTAAGATGGTTAAATAAAATAAAAATATTTTTACTTGGTAGTAGAAATATATACTCAGTACTGATCTTTTTCTAAAACAAAAGAAAAAAACAAGAAAAAAAGAATCATTTTGAAATTCTTGTATACAAAAGAAAAACGTTGTAACTTTTTGCCCTGGTTTTGACTGTGACAGAGTTAACTTTCTTCACAGTAGCTAGTAAGAGGCTATGTTTTAGATTTGTGCTGAGAAGGTGGCTGATAACATATGGATGTTTGTAGTTGCTGCCAGGACAGTCAAGGACTTATCAGCTTCATGCTTTGCAGTGTGTGCAGGGGCAGGAGAAGCTGGGAGGGAGCACAGCCCCAATTACTGGCTTGGGATTCGACCTTAGGTTTAGGATTGAGACTCAAATTGGCCAATAGTCTATTCCATATCATGCATGTTATTCCCAGTATATAGATTAGGGTCTGTCCAGAAGCTCTCTCAGTTGCCCTCTTGGTCATTTCTCAGTCTCTCAGAACCTCAGGCTCTTCCTTTTCTGGGATTTTGCAGTTTCAGGACTCTCCCTGCTCCATGTTTGTTAGCTGGGAACAGTGGCGAGTGGTGAGCAGTTGCACTGTGTATCACTCATTTGTATATTTGTATATTATCATCACTATTATTATCATTATCATTATTATTTTCAGTTTTGTTGTAGTTTAGTTATTGTTCTTATCTCAACCCACGAGTCTCTTTTTCCCTTTACCCCTTTAATTCTCTCCCACATCCTTGGGAAGAGGGAGGGTAAGCAAGTGGCTGTGTGTTGTGTGCTACTAGCTGTGTGGGTCAAACCATGACATTTTTTGGTTTGAAATACTATTTTCTCACCATTTTGAAAAACTAAAACAAGCAATGTGAATAATGTTTGGTAGGTGCCTTGCATATTTTTTGTGCACAGTGAAAAGTTTACCACAAAGCAATGCAATTTGAAGGGGCAGAGCAGAGAGAGTACTTAGAACATTCTACATGATTCACGGGTCATTTCCTGCTAAAGCAAAGAATTTATTGATCAGCACCTGCTTATTATGTTCCAAGTAGGCTAGAGGGACTTAAAGCACCGTAATCATGGTCAGAAATCTGGACGAATTGATTTAAACAAGGTAAAAAGCTAAAATAAACCTAATAAACAGGGCTAGAACAAGCAGGGTGATGGATGAGTGAATAGACAGGGAAGGCTTTAGCACAGCATTAAAATCCATCATGTCCTTGGGGGGGGTGAAGTTGTGAAATCTTTTTTTTTTTTTTTTTTTTTTTTGCTATATAGAATTAGATCATAGAAAAATCTGCAAGTAACAACAACAGAAAGTAAATATGTCTAGTGAATAGCTATGATACAGATGATTTTTCATTTTAGCCTTGTTATTATTACCAGATACGTCACTGTCTTCAATATCTTAAAACCTGAATTTTGATATTGCCATGATGCTATTTAATAGTATGCAAATACTATGATGGAAAATAAATTATCCAAAGGGATACTTTAAATTGAACACTAGAGTGCAGATTTCAATTCTGTGCTGTTTGAATACAGAAGATAATTAAATAAAAATCAATACTTTTCATATTATTGAGACCTGAGAAAAAATGTGTATCAGTGGTAAATATGTAGCCTAAATGGTATTTATGATCCAGAAAACTGTAGTTCTCTATTCTGTATCATCTCTTCATGTTTTTTAATTTGTGGGAGAGCTGTAGTTCTTGTCACTACCATACAAGGAGAACTTGTGTAAGAAGGCTACAGGGTGTGTTGCTAAGATGTATTGTAAGCTACAGAATGTGGAATGCTGTAGTGTGTTCAGCACAAAGGAGCAAGCGCAGGGGTCAGCTTGGGGGACACTGGTGTTTTCACTTGAGCTAACCCAAACTTTATTTCCTTAGGATAAATTTGTTATAAAAACCCTCAAGGTACCTGATACAAAAGATGAGCAGAAGCTAGTATGTGGCTGCAGCTTGCTTTTAAACATGACCCAAAGAATTGTAGATAGTAAGTAATAATTTTTCTCCTTTTCACTTTATGGAAGAACTCTTAATTTATGTTAATACAGGTTTTGAAACTTTGCATTGACTAATTAATCTGTAGCAATGGGAAAACTCCTTCTGTATATAATTGTAACATTTTAAAAAGTACATTTCTTGAAAAGTTAACATGAGCTTCCAGCTCCTTGTGGTGGTTTAAGGCCACCCAGCTACTAAGCATCACACAGCTGCTCGTTCTCTCCTCCCTTCCAGTGGGATGTGGAGCAGAATCGTGAGAACAAAAGGTGAAAACCTCATGGGTTGAGGCAAGGACGGGGAGGAGGGTTCATTCACCACTTAGTCACAGGTGAGAAACAGATTCAGCTTGGGGAGAAAACAACACAATTTAATTTGTTAACAATCAGAAACAGAGGGAGATAATGGCAAAGAGAACTACATCTTAAAAAGGCACCTCTCCCCCACCTCTCCCTTCTTCCTGGGCTCAAAGGCTTTTTTCTAAATTTCTCTACCTTCTCCCCTCCCCAAGTGGCACAGCAGGGCAGGGAATGGGGGTTACGGTCAGTCCATCGTGTGTTGTTGTTGCTGCTGCTTCTTCCTCTTCAGGGGAGGGCTCCTCACAGTTTTCCCTCCCCCAGCATGGGGTCCCTCTCACGGTAGAGTCCTTCACAAACTACTCCAATGCAAGTCCTTCCCACAGGACGCAGTTCTCCAAAGACTGCTCCAGCGTGGGTCCTGTCTACAGAGTCATGGCCTCCTTGATTGCAGCCACCTCTTCCAGCATCGGGTCATCCACAGGCTACATGCAGGGGGGTGTCTGCTCCACCATTAAATCTCCTTGAGCTATGGGCAAACTCTGCTGTGGTTCCATGGGCTGCACAGGGACAAACCTCTGTCACCATGGTCTTCACCAGGGTCGACAGGGGAGCCTCTGCTCCGGCACCTCCTCCCTTTCCTTTCTCTTCACTGACCTTCATGTCTGTGTAGTCTCTCTCACATCCTGTTCCTCTCTCTGCCACAGGTTCTTCTCTGGCTCCTGAGAAACTCCCAGCTCTTGGGCAGGTCAGTTGGGCCAGGACTGCAGTAGAGGATTGGGTTGAGTGGGGCCATGCCACAGCTCCCTGCGCTGTGCCCCCTCTTCAATGTGGCATTTGCGGAGGCACTGACTGGGTTAGCCCTGGCCAGGGGTGGCTCTGGCTTGGAGTGGGGGAAACTTCCAGCCGCTTCTCACTAGGGCCGTCCCATTAGCCCCTCCCCACTACCAAAACCCCACCACACAAACCCAAAACACTCATGGATTCTTTTTCTTAGAAATGTAAGTTGGACCAAGAATGTAGTGGCTTTCTAAGCCTTTGCCAAGTCAAGTCCAGTATGATGCTTGCTTGTATTTTTGATCTGGAGTGAATGCTTGCCAATCTGCTGTTAATTTTAAGCTCATGTGCAGAACTCTGTGATAAGCCATTACACTGCTGTCTTTGGAGAGTTATGAGTAACTTGCATATGCGAAGAAATACTTTCCAAGCTTTTGCATGCTTATAGAATTTGAGCTTTACTAGATTTACTCTTTGCTAATTGTGATCTTTGTCATTTTATTAACATACCCAAGGAAAATCCTCCTATCTTGTTTTCTGAAGCTACTTCTCTTCTCTGGCTTCATTACATTAAACAAACAACTCATGCAAGCTTGTGTTAGTACTATCACTCTTTGTATCTTGCAGAACCCTTCATAAATGCAAGAAAGCTAAGCCTCATACTCACTACATCAAACCGCTTGAATATTTTTAGGCCTGCACCTTTATGTGTTATTTATGAATACTTTTGAAAGATAGTCCCATAGACATGGCATACTGTGCCAGTTGCATGAATAGTGAGTTCTGCTTTCGGGAAGATTGGTACTAATTTGGATGTGATGATGTTAAAAATATCCAGCACAGCAGCATAAAGAGTATTTATTGATTATATAACGGCATTCTTTGCTGTAAGTGTTCTATCAGATACAGACAAAGGAATGAATCTGTAGCACTAAAAAAAAATTAGAAAAGTTTATTTGGGTTATGAAATTCTAATAATATAAAGGCTGTCAAATAATGTCATCAAAGTTATGGCTGGCTTTAAAAGCTAAAAATGGAAGCTTAGATAGTCAACTGTCGAAATCATTGTAAACTCTCATGACTTGTCTGCTATAAATACTGGAGGAAAGGGGAAGAGAGAAAGGGAAGTTTTCCAGTATTTGTGTGGCAGGTAAGAACTACAGAGAGCAGACTTTTTTCTCTAATTGTGTCAAGTTGGTGGCTATTATTTGAATAAAAATAGCAAGCTGCCTAAAAGAAGTATTTCTTAAGTTTGTTAATTTGTTTGCTCTAAGATTGCTGTTACTTGCTCTAAGGTTTATTTTTTATTTTTTTTTTTGAAAAGTAGAAATTTTTTGGATGGAGGTACAATGTGGCATGAAGGAGACTTATTTTGTATACTACTGCTGTTTGTGGATAAGAAAGATGTTTCATAAATTTTGAAGTTTTAAGACCAAATATCCTGACAGCCTACTTACAGAAAACAGTGGTTATCCTAGTGTAAATTTATGCAATGTGACTGCTCTTAGTTAAGCATGCCAGATAGATATGAAGTTCTCTTAGATGGAAGGGTGCAAGAATAAATCTGATCTAATGAATTTTGTGACGTTCTCAACTCCCATATACAGTGCACCAATATACTTGTGTACACTGTTTACACAGGAGGTAGAATGAACAATAATACACATAAAGAATAATTAGGAAATACTTTGCTTAAACAGGACAAGATAAAGAACCTAGTCCAGTGAGTGCCATTCCTTGACTTACCAAAATATATTAACATGTTGTTTCTGATGTTCTTTCTTGTAGCTAGCATGACATGAAGTATCTAAACAACAGGAGAAATGTTACTGCGTTTTTGCAATACATATGCTTTACTTAAATTTGGGAAGAACTTTCAGGTTCCTAACAGAATTGAGAAGAAGCCGTCTACAAGAAAAGTGGTAGTTTAGTGGGTAGAGCACTCTGCCAAGTTTAGACCAGCAACTGAGTTTTGAATCTGAGCTTTCTAATAACAAGCGATCTAGCTAGCATTTGTCAAAATTTGAAATCTCATCTGGTTCATACAGTAGGACATTTGTTATATTTGAATTTGGAAACATTGTAAAAGCTGATCATGCATAATTTAGAAAAAATCAAAAACTTCCCGAATAAACTGCAGAAGTTATGCCATTCCTTATTGGAATATTATTTTTAATTTCTCACCATATCAGAGCTCAGAAGTATAGGATGTTGAATTACTTACAAGCTGTACTGTCAAGGGTGTGCATGAAGGGTGCTGTTTCAGCTTTGACCTAAGAGTTATCTATCTCTTTTCTGTATAAAACTAAACTGTTCATCAAAGCTCTCACTTCCTCCTCAAAGTGGTTGTGTGAGCTTAGAGGTACTGTCTGCCCCAAGCTCTCGAGGCAGTATATTTGCTTAACAGGATCTGTAGGAATCCCTCCTTCTGCCCTCTCCCTCATCCGTTGATGCCCATTCACTGTGGCTGCTGCACAGCGGTTCCTGTCAATAGGAAGGGCAAATCAGGGATCTTTCTGGATGACCAGCTTCCATTCTGCTTGGATCTTGTTCCTCTTGTTTCGGATTCTCTTATTTTCATTCTGCCTCTTCTGTCCTCACTTACAAGCCAGAATCTGAGAAGACTACCTTGTGCCAACACATGCAAATGGATTCTTCTTTTGAGTCCTGCAGTTTGATGTTGTGGGTTGTGGTTTTTTTTTTTTTTTTTGGTGGGTGGGAACCTTGCCATTTCTTTATTTCTTCCAGTGTTGAATTTCAGCTGTGCTTCCTGCTATGGACACATGCTATACTGGTACTAGCTCCTTACTTAGTCTTGGAGAAAACAGCGTCTTCAGAGAGGGCCAGATCATTAGGTTCTTTAACCTATTGGTCTGTAGGGATCAAAAACTCTACTATTAAACTACTTTTTCCTCTGTTGGCTCTAGGCTTATGAAAATACATGAGTTCTCTACTTTTCACGCAACACAGGGTCTGCCCCTGTCCCTAGTGAGAATCATAAATTTTACTTCCTGCTATGTCATACTGATGCTATCAAAAAAAAAAAGTCTTTGATCTAGAGTATTTATGCATTAAGTTATGCAGTGATCTTTGCCCTTTTTTTCACCCTTTCTCATGAATGATATTGCTCAAAAACCAGTATGCCCTATGGATTTTTATACATTGTCTAATCTAGCAAGCTGGTTGCAGTGACATTTAAAAATCACTAAGTATGTTATAAATTAGTGACCTGAAAAAAATGACACTAGCAAATGTCATAAAGCCTCAGGAACAATGTAAATATTTAAGGTGACTAGCTTAAACTTAATGAAAGGTTTAAGCTTAACCTATGGGGAAATCTGTATCTTTACACTTAAATATAATTTTATTGTTTATTCAATATAAAAGTGAATAATGGAGAAGATGGGATTGGTACTTATGAGTAACCACATCAGGCTACTGTATTTGGGTGAAATTTCAAATATACTTTTTTGTTCAGTGCATATTCTGTTAATATTTTGCATTTTTGCTGCATTCTAAGAGCTACAATTATTAAATATTTAATAAAAATTACATATGAAAAACAGTGATATATTTAAGAAAATATGGGAAAGTTAATCAGAAAGCAGAGAGTCTGCTTGATGCTGTTTATACAATTTCCCATATGATAGTGTTGTCTGTTGTCTTCTTCTACACCCTGCAGATGTAAAATGTGAATTGACTTGAAAGAAGATAGATTTGTGGATTACCTACTTTTCCTTCCTATTTTTCCTGTAGAAAGATAGCTAATTAAGACAAAGGTTGAGCTCTACAAGTAAAAAAAAAAAAAAAATAGCTATTTGCTTTAGTTTAAGGTTGGTTCTATTGAATGAGACCCAAATATTTTATTTTGCATCAGTTTATGTCCCAGGGACTTCCTCAGCCAGAGGTGAAATCTTTGTATTTAAAAATAGTTATCTTATATCCCTCCTTGTATCTGTGGAAACTTGTAGCATCTGCACCAGCTGATGGCATGGAGTCCCACAACCTAGCTTCAATTTATAATGATTGGTCACTTTTTATTTGAGTGCATTTCCTGCTGGCTTCATTTGATGCCTCTAGGTCTTCTGTGAGAAGAGAAGATGAGCAGTGAGCCCCCGTCTGCCCTTTTAATGTATTTCGTGGCTTTTAGATCTCTGTTATGTTCCCTTGTTCCTCTCCCTTGGCTTACATTACTAAATTGTTTCTCATACAGGAACTGTTCCGTACTTTTTCTGATGCTGTTGAATTTTTTTGAGATTGGGCTTGGGAAACCAAGAATGTGAACGATATTCAAGATAATAATACCTGATAGGGGTGCAATGATATTTGCTGTGGTGTTCACTATTGCTTTTTTAATAATTCCATAGAATTTGTTTCTTTGAGCACTGCAGAGCACTGAGATTCTGATTATGAATGGTGCTGGTCAGCTCTGAACTTATTATATAAGTGAAGTTAGAATAGCAGCATTTTGCATTTTTGGTATTGAGTTTCATCTGCCATTTAAAAATCTACTTTCTCAATCTTGTGAAGTTCATACGTCATTCTCCATAGCCTACCTTCGTCTGCACTACCATGAGGAGCTTAGTATCACCAGCAAACTTTGCTACTTCATTTTCCTCATCTTTGTTGCTCTTCTGTTTTTCTTGAGTGAAGAGGTTATACAGATATGACCCCAGAGAACTGTACTGATGGGTTTTTTTAATGTGAAAAGGGAAAATTTACTCCTTTTCATCCTACTTTTATGCAATTGTTTATTCATACAAAGCTTCCTCTTCTTTTTTGCTGCTCTGAAGTCTTGGGTAGGAAAGGGAGTGGTGGGACGTCAGTGAGAACTTTTGGAAACGCATGTAAATTATGTGAACTAGATCCTGCTTACGTGCATGATTTTTTGCTTCTTTCAGAAGCCTTAGATTCTGCTTGCCTTAGATCTTGCAGCAGAACTTTCCTTTTCTTCACTCTTCCCCCAAATATTATGTTTATCTGCATCTGTTAAATTTCATATAGTTTCTACTAATTTGTCCATCAAACACATCCAGCTGGTGTTGCACTGTCCTCCACAGTCTTCCTTTCACTGCTCCCAGTATTCCCTTGTTGTCATTTAGCTTTTTGAAGCTTTCAAGGCATTCTAGTTTCTTCTGTCTTATTTCTTAGTCACCTGGTGTTCATGCAGAAGCATGTGTACTACTGTTTGTTTTTCTGAACCTCTTCAAATATTATTTTATTTGTTCTGTTGCCCTGTTTTCACTGTTGTTAAGCTCTGCTTTTGCTTTTAATAAAAAGAGATAGGTTTTGTATTTATTTTTTTTTAAACCATGGTGTTCTTTGGCACTTGTTGGCTTCACCCTGCTCCTCATTCAAAAAACTGACATCTGACTTTGATTTCAATAGGCTGCAGTTTCTCTACATTTTAAAGAAGTTATGTTCTTCATGAATAGACACACTTAGTTCCAGAAGCAGCACTCATTTCCAAAGATCCTTGGAATTCTGAGGACATTGTTTAGCCTTGCTCAGATGATCCTGCTGTTTGGTCAAATCCACATAATTATTTTTAAAATTGTGACTAGTAACACTGTTTAGTTGTGCCAGGGAATTAGTTTAGAATATTGTTGGTTTTGAATCTGGTTACAAGTATGCTTTATAGTTTGCAGTGCGGGCTACAAATATCCTTGACAACAGTATGTTGGCACAGAGCTCAAGAAATTCTACTGTTAAAGGTAGAAGAATGTTATCTAAAGTATTTTATTTGAGATATGTATTCTGCTGGTAGTTAGAATTTTTATGCTGAGCCATTGCATAAGCCTTCTGTAGTGTGTAATACATGGCTGTGCAACTGGTGAGCAGCAGAACCAGGGAAATATGTAGGTTGTGCTAAAGTATTTGTGGCGAAGGCATGTTTGGCAGTACCTGTCGTGTTCCTGATAAAAGACAGATTTTGCAGTGACTTGCAATATTACTGATCTTAATAGTATCTGAAGAAAATTAATAGATGTTGAATTCTTACAGGGTCTTATCTGTTTATATATTCTCACATTCTGAAAATTGCTATTACTCAATCTATGCTTGTGGCAAATTGCATAAATAGCACATTACAGCCTTAGTCATAGTAGAAGATAATAAGTTACAGTGTGTACTCTACCAAAGTAGAGAAATTTAAAAAGCAGAAATAGAAATCAGTGATGTTATTAGAACTGCCATGAAGAGTCTTTGTAAGCTTTGTGTCTTCCAGAAAGAAAACTGTTTCTCAGTATTATATGCTACCTCATTGTGGGAAAATTATCGTATCTGGATGGTTATCTGTTTATGATGTGTATAAAATTATTCATGTAAAACCTTTGCAGAACGTACATTTCCTAGTGTTGGAGGAATATTTGTATGAATTTGCATATATGTAAGTCTCCTTTCATAGGAGAGAGAAAAAAAGGGAAACCATGAGGTGTCCTATAAAAGGAAATCTTCATCAGTATTTATCCAAATAAATTTTTATATAAAATGAGCATTAATTGCAGATAGACAATTACTATACATATTATATGTAGATAATATTTCTATATATCTATAATGTGTGTGTATATATATATATAAATTGCACTATATGGAAACACTGTGTAAGGAGAAAAGACATCTTTTCATTCTGGTGATGTTCCAAAGCACCCAGACTGTGATTCTTGCTGTTTCCATGCTGTTTTCAAAATCTTCCGGTTAGAGCAAGCCATGGCCTGGATGAATGGGAGCTCTTTCTCATGCTTTTTCCTCCAGTTTGAGAAAGACTCACACCTAATTCATCCCAAAAGACAGGTAAGCTTTAGTTTTCTCTTTGTGCTTGTAAGTTAGCTCAAAATTCATTACTTAGTAGTTCCCAACTTTGCTTTGATTTATAGATTTCTGTCTTTGACCTTCTACATGGAGTCATGCACTATTAAAAGGCAAAGAATACATTGCTTGTCTTCCCCGCGACTCCTCAGGAGAGTTGGTCAGTCTTCTATGAACCACTGATGTTGGATAAGATTTCAAGCATCATTCATGCCTAAACTCTGCTATTCAGATTGTTCTTCCCTTCAGAAAAGTGTTGCATTGGAGGATCTGGTTCTTTTTTTCACCTTAAAAATAACATCTGTTTCCTCCTGCATTATTGCAACCCATGAAGAAGACTGGTGGAACAGGCAGGTAGCTTGTTTTGATGTTATATCCTTCATAAATAGTGATGAACTGGGGATCAATGTAGAGAAAAAGGGATCTCTTGCACGGTAAACTTGCAAAATTGCTTAAAACCTGTTCTAAGAATCTTCTCAATTTAATAACTCGGGAAGAACTTTGACTTAATGTAGTGGATAGATTGTGCTTTTTGAGATATTTTGGATCTCATTGTTGATTTCCCAGATGTAGCCAAGTTGTAGTTTTCTGTTGTGGTTTATTTGGTTCAGTTGCATAGTGCCATCATGAAATTATTGCATATTATTTAGGTGACTAAACAGACTTGTAGACAGAGGCTTGAATTCCCAAAATAAAATAAATGGGAGATGAATAAAGTTTGGAAACCCCCCTGTAAGTTTCTCAAAATTATTGCAGCTTGTTTAGGAGAAGGTAAGTTATCATAAAAAATTGGTTTAGAGTCTTATATTTGCCCTTGCAGTGCTTCTTTACAGTCACGGCAGTCTTAGAAGGATGATGTTACGTTGTTTGTTTGTTCTCCCTCCTCCAATTTGAAAATCTCTGAGACTATAGAATTTTTTTCCGCTATCTTCAGTTATGTTTTACATCTTTTGTTTTTAATGAATTAGAGAGTTAAAATGAACAAAATCATTCCACTGATATGTCAGTTTTCCTACTGAAAACTGTTTTTCTTCCAGTTTTTCAACTTTTATACTCATATAATTTCACAGATTGGAAAATATTTATTAGAGATTACAGGTAGGATTTGTTTGATTCTGCTATTTAATGAATATTTGTATGAAGAGATAATTGGGCTAGTGAGACTATGAAACGTGTTCTATTGAAATCAATTGATTTAGCTTTAAAATATATTCAGGTGGTAGGAAAGCATCATAGTTTAGATTTGCTGTTCTTTCACAATAAAGTTACATTTTATACAATAAAGAGTATTAAGGTTTATTGTGAATGTTACCAAAGACGGTGGGTGAGGTTTACTTGAATGCATTATTTTTAGCTACTTTGTATTTGAAAGCCAAGTGATATTCGTAAGTAACATAAGAACTATTCACATGAAGAAAAAGTAATTTTTTATGTTGGAAGGAACTTGGAGTCATTGCAAGATATTTGATTAGTATTCATGGCATAAAAGGAAGTTATTTTCAGGGTAAAGGAATTTGTGAAAAGATAATTGGTTAGACCAACATTCTCATTAACCTAATTTGCATTAAATGTGCTACTGTGAATTGTAGTTATTGCTTTTCCATTTGAAAGGCATGCTTTGTTAACTTATTTAAAGAGCCCAGTTAAACTACAGTTTAAGACATGCCCTTTATTTCAGCAATACAATATCAAACTGAGGATCTGTTATTACCAACTTTGTGAGTGTGGAGAATCATAAACAAGTTCTTGATCCCAGTGGATTTTCCTCATGAAGCAGGTTTGTTTAGCTGCTTTACAGCTGGTCATTCTCAGATACTGAAAGCATTTGACTAATCCCTTAGTTTAATTTTACTCCTTTGTAAGAGCTGAGGAAATTATTTCCTCTGTGACACAGCATGAGAAATAACTGAGGGAGCCTTGGGGATATTGGAAGAAAATACTTATGCCTTTGTTCTAATAGAACGAAGACTTTGAGGATCACTTAATTATTTTTCAATAAAACTTCTTTACATATGTAACTAAATTGAGCATTTAAAATATGACTGTTAAAACGCAAATTAAAACATATTTTTGTACCCATTTAAAAATCACGAGACTGAAGAAGGAATTTGGATTTCTTTAATTTTCAGCTTTAGTTATTAGCAGCATTCTAGATATTTTGAAATGGGGATTTATTTACTGTTGCGCTATGTGCAGCGGAGAGGAAGGTGCCTTTGTCAGCAGTGAGTCAACTGAGAGTGCTCAAGCTAAGCATTTGCATCTGGTGCAGATAGATACATTAAGACAGAATCTTGTTTTTCCATACTGCTGAGCATACTTAGCTGTCGTGGAACCTGGTGTTTGTGAATTATATGAACTAAACGTTTATCAAATTAGGCTTCTTCTTAGGTATCTAAATGTTAATTTCAGTGCTTAATTTTAATTATTTGCACTGTTTGATGCTGGTTGTTTTCAACAGCAATATCTGGAGGCATTGAATGTAAACCAAAGCCTAGATGATCGGGCAAGGTTGTATGTCAGCCCAGTAATGCTCGCCAGTGTTGGACAAACCTAATGCAAATTCAAGCTGGACATGGTAATGGTCATAAATATCTATATAAGTACTCAGCTGAGGTCTCTTTCTTGCTGGAATGTTTCTGAAGATGGCGATCATGGACATGCCAGGTACATAGTGTGATGAGTATATGAGTACATTGCATGCCCAGTGAGCATACGTGAAAGGCAATGAATTAGAAATGCACTTTAGATATTTTAAAAAAGCCACGGCCAATACATTTTACACTCCATCTGGGAGATGGTTAGGTCTCCCTTTTTTATTCTTTGGCAAAGAAATATGCCAGTTACTATGCCGTTTTGCTGCTTATTCATTCTGTTTGCAAAACAGAAGCCGGCTGGTGGTTGCACTATTGAGTAAAATTGCTGAAAGGCTGAACTCCCCTACGTTTTGGGACAGGCAGACAGGGGAAAAGCAGCCCATTTTAGGGACAGCACATTGTATGGTTGGATTTTGTGTGCAAGATTAAGGGCATGACTCAGGAATTTGTCAAAGGTATGAATAGCTGTTAGGATATTGAGTGCCAAATGGAAGTTAGATGCTCAGTTGTGGGTAATGCCATTGAAAAATTCCTCTAGCACATTCATTCTCTATGTTGAGAGAGTGAGCTGTTGCTTCTCAACTCACTGCTGGACTAAATCCTCATGACTTACAGGTGATCTGCAATTCTCAAGATCAAATTTCATCTCCTTCACGCAGTAGTTTGACAGGTGGTGTTTTTCTTTTCTTCCCAATAGAGCTCCTGAAACAGCTATTTGTTCTCAAACTGTGTGGTCCAAGAAGGCGTGTGTCCCATACTCTGCATCAGCAACATCTTTGCTTTCTGTTACTCTAGACCTTTGGCCATCATCTTGCAACCCTAATCTTTCATGTTTCCTCTGTCACAGACCTGACTAATTTTTTTGAATTCCTAGAATTCTTGTGTGTTTTTTCAGTGAATAAATTTATAGGGCTGTCTTTCACAACTGAGCATGGTACTGCAATAGAAATATCGCATCTAAAACAAAATAATAACCCTGTCCCCTCTATAGTAAGAGGAAGTTCCTACTGTCTTGGAGGAATGTGGCAGGAGGCTAGAAGATCCTATAACTTAAGTTACATAAGTAGCTTAATTAGCTTTATATAAGGTTTCTTTTAATTCAGTCCCTTATGCATATGGATTGGAGTTCAGGGTTCAGTGCCTTTTTTTTTGATATGCTGGAGTAGGGACTAGTTCAAGGAAGAGAGAGTCTGGAGAATTAAGTTACCAGACAAGAAGAAGTCTTTACTTGGCCCATACAAACTCCTTTTTAGGACATTTATAATCAATTTTAAGAGAGAGTTGCATGTTGATAAGATAAGGTCTATCTACAGCACATTCAAAACTGTTCATAAAAAATGCACTCTGTGAACACTGTACGTATTCCTTGTACGTTGACCAAATTGGACTTTTCAATGAAAATCTCGCTTCGTGACATGGCACCTATCACCTACCTCCTCATTGATTTTTGATTTTGTTGCACCTTTTTCCTTACTGTTTTGCAAAAAAGAGACTAAAAGGTCTTTCTATGGAACTTTGGCTTAAAGAACTTTAATACTGTGAGTGCAAGTAGCATTAAAATTAAATGCAAATTTGTTGAAGACGTGACATTTATTGATTGAATTTACACTTTTGTAGGGTTGGGAACTTTGGAGAGAGCCTGTTACTTTTTTTTTTTTTTTTTAAATAACTGTATTTTTTGTTTCTTTTCTTTAGGAGATTCTTTTACACAGTTCCGATTTGCTGATGAGAAAGAATGGGATAGAGAAAGCATATGCCATAAACAGGTAAGAGAATCATAATTCAAATGAGTTTGTATGGATAATCACCTGGCACAGAACACCTAGGCAGTTGTGCTTTCAGCAACAAATTGTTTAATACAATAATAGCACCCTTCATTCTGTATATTTATCTCTCATGCTGGAGGCTCTTGGGTCTTGTCATTTCTTTTATTTTTCTGTTGAAGACTAATCAAAGCAGCAGGCTAGGATTTTAAGTAGTGTTGGAAGAAAAGAACAAACAAATCCATCCAGTGAAGGGAAAATAAGGAACTGTCACTTTGCTTTGCTTTGTCACAGCCGGTCAGCCTTCCTTTTTCAGCTGTATTCCAGAGAAAATAGTTTAGTAAAATGACTGTAACAAAATGTGTATGAGTATATTCAAGTTCTTTCAAATTAACAGTTCATATCCTCTGGTTGCAACTGCACCTCCAAAATGACTATGAGACCAAGTAGATTTTAAATTATTTATATGTGTATTCTTTATGCTGGAATAAAAAAGGGGTAAAACAATAGGAGTCTGCTGTTGTCTATATCAGGATACTGGAAAGTGTTTTAATCTCTGCAGCTGTCTTCCTTATGTAATTCACCTAAATTATTGCAAGATAAATGCTTTTGTCTTCCAAGCTTTTCTTAAAATTTCTGTGAAACTGCTTGAGTGCTTCTTGAAACATATATATGTATTCAAATTTTAAAATTTTTCTATTTATTTCCTAAAATAGAGACAATAATTATTCCCTGGGAAGTGATATTTAATGGTACATTAAAGTTGCCAAGTCAAATTAAAATGATGAAATAAAACCAAGTGCAGCATTTGTTTAAACAGTCATATGTTTGTTCAGTGGGATACGGTCTTTCAGTGTGTATTTTTTTTCTTATCAGTTCCTCCTGCTCCTAGTGCGCAGGATGTCAGTTTCCAGAATATTAAGTTCTTTGTAATTTCCTTGTAGGCTTGTCATTATAACATTTTGGTGATTGAAACACATTAATTAATTTCTGAATGGCTAAAGCCGTTGTGAGCAGAGTGAAGTTGCATGTTGCCAGTGGATTTTACAAATATTATTCTAGCTGCCAGTGACGAGACTGCACAGTTCTGGAGCCGGTCCAACCTCTTGCTCGTTGTGAAGCGCGCTGTGGAGGGCACGTTCTTTTGCCTCTGTCCCTGCCAAACCAGTCATTTGTCCTGTCCCATCTAAATTTGTTGTTTCAAACTGTTTCCTGTCTTTCACTGTTCTTATGTCAGTTTGAAATAGTTGCCATTACCCTTCCTTTGATTTCTTATTTTAGTCCAGTATCCTGGGCCAGATGGTTTAATGGCATTATCTGATTTTTCACATTCTCTCTGGTCTTCAGCCTGTTATCTCCTTTTTGTTTCTGGCCCATCCTTCTTTTCCCTGAAAACTGGATCCAGGTCTGATTTTCATCCTAGATCCACTTTGCCAAATTCCTTGCCTTTGCCTCTTAGCTCACTAGCTCTTCTAGTTCTTTGCCTGTCTATATATGATGTGCAAGATTAGAGAGTTGTGACATGAAGTGATTACAATGGAACAAAATAGAGCAAAAAAGGCATAAAAATAGTTGCAGAATGACTTGATATTTCCCATTCCTTATTATTTGTAGAACACAATGGGAAGGCATCAGTTTCAGATGTGGAATGGAAATGTAACAGTGACATCAACAATAACAAATTTTCAGTTTACTCATTGTTACAGAAAGTAGATCTGGATTTGCTTTACTGTATATTGATAAAATGCAATAAAAATGTTTCAGAACACTGTCTGCAATTTAAAAAATCAAGGAGGTGAATAATCATTTGGATTTTTCAGTAAAAAAAGGCAATTCCAGCAACAAAGTATGCCTCTGCTTAGTTTCTTGAACAAATAACTACATGTGCCATGAAGTGTTTATAATTTATTAAATACTGCTTTGATCCCTTTGTTTGTTTTTTATTCAGACACCACTTTTAGTGAAATCTCTGCTAGGATCTTGAATTCCTTCTTCCTGTTTCTCCAAATTTCTCTCTTCCTTCAGCCTCAGCCTTTTCTCATCTTCATCTCCATTTTCACCTTCATTCACAATGTTCATTCACAGCAATCTTTTTGCAAGTGTACTCAGCTCTTCCCAAAGGCACTCAAATGCTGTTCAATGATAGTTGACTTTTTCCCAGTTTTTTATGTTACCAGATTCATACCATTCCCTTGTATGTATTTGTCCTTTGCAAATGTGCAGAAGCCATATTTGATCTTCAATATCTGTCAAAAGAACTGGGTTTTCTGAAGCTTGAAGCTTGAGTTCATTGCTGGACAATAAGAATTGCTCCTCAAAGACTTTTTGGGGTTATTTGTACCATTGAATCATCTTTGATGGTGATCACTAACCCTTTGTAAAATACAGTTGTTGGTAAAGAAGAAAAATTGTAATCACCAGATATTTGTTTGGTCCTTTTAACTCTCATGACTGGATACCAGAACCATAACTGGGATATAAGAAACTGTTAGACCACCTGCATTGTTTCTTTTTTAAATTTATTTTACACACTGTGATGTTGATTCTTGCTGTGTGTGCAGGAGTAAAAGCCATGCTGATGACTGGCTTTTGGGAGCAGTGTGAATTCCTTTGACAAATCTCTTACAGTATGGCACAAAACACACTCTCCTAATTTATGAGTATTTGGACTTCTGAATGTCTCTGCCAGTCTATACCATATTGAGAGGGACAAACTTTTGTCTTTTAAAGATAGATTTAGAATAAGCTTCTCTGCTTCCATGAAAATTAGAGTATACACTGAACTTAAGCATTTTGTTCTCAGATTTTAAAATATGTGATGCATAACAAATTATCTTTTTCATTGATGGTGAATGTGCTCAGAATGTTCTGCTGTACTGTAGGCTCAAAATCTGTTTAAGTCCACCAAAGTCCAGGATGTTCTGTAAAAACATCAAGCATTGCTGGTCCATTTTGTGTAAATTTCTTTTTAATAATTTACAGACAAAAAAAGGGGGGTCAAGAGAAAAAGGAACTTCATTACCTGTCACATTAATAAGTGACAATTCCACCTTTTAAGCAACTAGGCAGCAGTAGAGTATCTTTCTTGAGTATCGTTTTAGAAGTGTATGTAACTATAGTTTGTTGCCTTTGTAACCATCGAAACACCATTTTAAAAGATGGGGAAGTATCAAAAGGGCCATGTTGTTTAGGCATTAAAACCAGCAGAGCTACACACAAGCTACATGGTTTGATAGCCTAGACAATAGTAGCAACTCACTAAAGAATGGGATTTCCTAGTGCACAGAAAGCTTGGCAGTTTAAAAGATGTTGGAGTTGGAAAAGCCTCTTATGACACTGTCAAATTGCAGAACTATTTCCTACTTTGAATAGTCGAGGCATTGCCTAAGGAGCATTCAATTTATACCTTGTTTTTAAACGCTGAAGTGATTGTTTGCATTGTAGGTGTTTATATGGTAATTTAGCCAAACTGCTTTGTACATGTGTAACTTAAAAATATGAATTCCTGTGTATTTCATTAGATTGTTCTTCACATTCCTTGAATGTGTGGAACAGGGGAATGTAAAGGATTAAAGTCATTATTAGTTCATTTTTTTTTTTTTAATACAAGTATGCATGTGTTGAATTATATTTCAGGTATCCGCACTTTCCGTTGACGGTCAGTCTTTGGCCCAGGCCCTTCAGGAATTGCCTCTACATCTGAGGTTGAATGTAGCTGCTGAACTTGTGCAGGTAATGCTGTGAATTTTCACAAGAGTATGCAGATATTTTAAGGGAAACAATGTTTGCAAGAATTATTACTTTAAACGTGGTCTTCAAACATAAGTAGAATATATTTTATAAGCAAATACATTTCTTGAGGCTGGCATGTCAAATGGCATGTAATGCAGGACACCCCCCTCTATCAGCAATTTTTATGATTTGTTGGCTTTAAACAAAATACTTCAAGGTATGGCACGTTAGATGCAATACCAGGTACTGGATTGTTTGACATGGAATGATTGTGCTTTTTTGTATTTGCTTCTCTTGTTAGCAGCTGTTCAAAGCTTGCACCAAAATTTTGAAAGTGGTTTCACATTCTTTCCTGTTAAATTATTTTGTGATTTACTCTTCTACATAGCTAATATCAACATACACGTTTATTCCATGAGTCAAACTTACATCTGTGTTAGAACAGGTAGAACTGTCAGTCAAACAGGTGAAGAAAATGTTATTTATGCACTGGTTGGAAAAAAAAAAAAAAGCAACAGAATACTAGGAAAGATTCGTTCTTCAAGCTGTGAAAAAGAAAATATTTGTGCAAGGGCAAAAGAACCAGTGAATGGTTGTTGTGGTATTTTGCTACTAGCCAGGGTCAAACTTCAACAATATAAAACCAAAATTCTTAAAAAAAAATCCATCTGCTCAAGCAAGGAAAAAGAAATATTACCCTTCAGAAGAAATTTTTAGTTCCATTTGGAGTTGCACAAAGTGCTTCTGTGACTGAAACAACTATGTTCTTTCTTAAAGAAGCTCAAATATGTTTGCAGATGTGATGTCTAAGGGACTCTGCAAACAAATATTACTTTCAAATCCAATTTTCTTCTGAAGAGTTCTGGTCATGGTGTTAACTTTTACCAGGGTTATAAAGTGTGCGTTATGACATTTAATCTTTGTCTTGTCATTCTGACCGGTGATGCGGTCATCAGATACGCTGCAGTGTTATTAATGCTAAGGACATCCTGATAAAAGCAGAATGTGTTCCACAGTTTAATAATGAGTTGCTGTTTCTTGTTTCACTATTTGATAATGTTTTCTAATTTGGTTTCATTTTTCAAAATATGCAGCTATATGCTACAACTTTTGCTAAATGATTTTCAGTACCCTGTGGTATGTATGGTTTGCTTCAAGACTGCAATTTTGGAGGGAGGCCCCAACGTAGGATAATGTTTCTAGCCAACTTCTAACTTCAGAATTTGAAAATTCTGAATATTGATGGGATTTCATTACAGATTAATTAATTAAAGAAGTAACTCTCTAGGAAGGATTTATGAAACAATGGAACTTGATGGTTTAGCATACAATCTCATATTCTGTAATAAGGGATAAAAGAAGTTTGTATTTTGTAGTTGCTTCTGTAAAAGTATAATCAATCAAGATAACTTTAGTTTATTTCTGAATTAATTTCTGCTGAAATGCATTTTACATGAATTACAATCCAAATTAGAACAGTAAAAAGGGAGTTAACCATTAGAAAAACTCAAGTCCTTTCTTATACTCTTAGGCATCAACACCTTTAGAGCTCCCACAGATGAAATCTAAAATTATTGAAGACAGCAAGAGGAGAGAGCTTCTGTTCCGACAGTCTCTGGCTCAGAGTGAAACAGTGTTGGTCTCCCATCCTGTTGGTGATTCTATTGCTCCATCAGAGCCCGGAAGTAAAAATGGTCCTAGGGCAAGTGCAGCATCACCACTTCAAAGGGTCCATCCACTCTCAAATGAAGAGACTGACCATTTGGATGAAGAACTAGATCTTCTCCTAAAGCTAGATGCTCCTATCAATACAGAAAACAGACCTGTGTCAGCTGCATTATCCTACAGCGTATCAACTGAAAAAGATTTGAAAATGGAACATAAGGAAAATGGTAAGATTTCTCTTCTCCCCAACATGCCCTTATTTAATTATTTCCATTGCTCTCTGTTTTGGTGATGTTTTTGAACTCTTGAATAGCCAGTCAACAGTACTGCTGCCATCATCTCTGTCCTACTTCATTTCATTTATCTGGGGCTATATTCTGATCTATTTGTTCCTTTTCAATTTTAACTCACCATTGAACTAGTTTCACCATTATCAGTTCATTTTTAAGCATTAAGATAAATTCTTCTCCAGAAGAATTCAGAAAAATTTTTAATTTAAAAAAAAAAAAGTACTGCTAGAGAAAGATAAAGTTTTTATGTAATGTTGTCAGCCCTTAGGTTCCCTGTGCTAATAACAGTATACAGAAGACGTGGCAGCTATTTCTGATGGCTTGTTATAAATGCTATTTTCAAATTTTAGTAGCACTGATTTTACAAAATTAAGTTTAGTCTGGAAACAAAACGTATAAAAAAGGTAATATTATTTCAGAAAAATCAGCAAACCCTTCCTTTTATTTGCTTTTGTAGAAGTTATACTTCTGTTTGTTAGTTTTGATGAAGATGGTTTGCTACTCCTCCCCAGTCCACAATGCTGTAAAAGAATTTTTAGCATTTCTGATTTTTTGTGTATGATTTTCTTGTTGTTATTTTAAAAATTAAGTCCCATATAGTTGAATATGTAAGATGGCTCCAGAAGCAATACAGGAAGCCTCTTTACTGAAGACAATCTTGAAATGCTCTTTCATTTCAGTGGTATGTCACGCTTTCCCCTCTAAAGCACAGTGTGACTCCCGTAAGAAAACAATGCTATCAGAATATGGAATCATATCATGCTGTAGTAATCATGCAGGGCAAGCTGCTGCTGTGGCCTCTTGCTCCTCTCCTGCATTAAAGTAAACTCTGCCTTGGACAGCATTGCAAGCAGACTGCAGTAGTGGGTTCATGAATAATGTCTGCTGCTCCCCTCGAATCAGATGGAAGCCACATTGCTCTGGTTGAGTTTATTAAGCTGTGTCTTTTTTTTTTTTTAATTGTTACCATTGTTTTTGGAATATGACTTGTCATTCTTCACGAAAGATTTTGTTTAAATAGAGTCAGTTGTGCATTAAAAAAGCAGCAAAATGATCCGTGACAAACAGCGGGTATGGAATTGTTTCCAGATTTTTCAAGTATGTTCTTTTCACTTTTCTAGACCCTTTAAAAGTAGATATGCCTGAAGAGAAGATTACAGCATCACAGCAACAGCAAAGTACATCTAAAAATGTTACTGAGGAAGAGCTTGAAGACTGGCTGGACAGAATGATTTCCTGAAGCTCAAATTTTCTTATGTGAATAATAGAATATAGCAAATGTTACGTAGGAAGGTGAATCTTCCTTTATTGCCTCATTATTTCCTTTATCTGTTTATTTTTGTTCAGTATGCCAAATGCCTGCTTTTCTTTGCTGGCACCTAAAATTTGCTACAACCAAAGTTCATTTAGATGTGATTGAAAATTGTCTAAGACTAATATTCCTATAAAGGTCAAAAATTTGTGATGAAATGAGCATTTCCTTTGCTAAAGATGCAGGTTACAGCACACTAAGAGAACAGACAGTTATTTCAACTTGTACTTGTGCTACGTAGTCCTTAAAATAAAGCAATGAATGAACAATGAATACCTGTGTTTTTAGTCACCATCCTCATGCCACATCTCCACATTGTCAAAAAAATGAGAAAGAAGACAGCAAAGGTAGTATTTGGTTCATAATAGTTTATTGCAGTGGCCACTTTGTATTAGAAGAAAAAAAATGCATAATCCTAGCAGCTTCTACTTGCAGGTGACCATAGAGCGTTGTTTTATTTTGGCCTAAAATTTAAATTGTATTCACTTTGATACAGTGTATGTTTTTTAACAGCAGCATCTAATAAGCTGTTATTGAAGGTAGTATATAAACAAACTTCAAGTGCAATTTCATAGAGAAGGACAGAAAAGCAATACAGTTAATGGATCTGTTCATTTAGAACACTAACATAAATAAAAAGTTTGCATAGCTATGTCTGCAGAAGTTTTAAGGCACTTCATGTTTCAAGGTCAACGAAGTGTTTGAAAATGTTTTCTTTTTAACTGCTTAAAGCTTTTCAAGCTGTATCTTAGTACATTCACTATTAAATACTGGGGGGGAAAACTGGACAGCAGTTAGTTAAAACATTTTTTTTCTGAGGCATGGCCTCTGATGTTCAAGTTCTTAAATGTCAAATGTTGTGCAATTAATACACCTTTTAGCCCTTTCAACTGTACTGCCAAACACTAGGTTAATGATGTGGTTAAAAAGTTATCATTTCAGACCATGTTTGAACTGGAAAGCTTAAGTTAATCTGGCATAGTTTTTTTCTCTTTTCTAATTAAAATTCCAACAATTCCAACAAAAGACCTGGTACAAAAAGCCCAAGAAATAGTGTCAAATTTTATGTGTGTCTTGAAGTTTAAAGACATTTAAAGCAAATACAAGCTGTGAAATTACACCATGAAAAGAAAATAAGGTTTTTTTTTTGTATACTGGATCTTTAGAGTTCATGAATAGATTATTTCTTTTGTGTTCTTAGCCAAGTTGATCCTCATACTGTTTCCGGAAGCAGTCCCCTGCTGGGAAAAAATCCCAACATCTTTCTTGGTACATCTTCCACACAAATGACTCCTGAAAATGATAAAGAATATTTATTTTAACAGACAACTTGCAGTTAGTGCTCTAGATAAAGTTTTAACAATAACTGGCTACTGTGCCTGTTACCATGGAGTACAACGGTGAAGACATTGAAACTCAAAGATTGTAACTCGGGATTCATTTGTAAAAGTAAGTATTGTTCAGCCCTTTCCTTGATTCAGTACTACTGAAATTCAAGCCCTACTAGAAAAACTGCGTAAGGGTAAATTAATCAGTCTAGTTATATCAGAGCAAACCTGTGCACAATTTGTATATGTAAAGCGTGTTTTACTTTGCTTGGAAACATTGAAGTGTAAGGTACTTTTGTAGTGTTCGCGTTACAGCTTCTTATTTGTGATAAGATATAATTAAATCCTATTTATTTTCTTTTTTATTTACATTTAGGGCCTAAGAACACTAAATATACACACACACATCCATATACCTATCTATATACAAATATATATGGATTTGGACTAAAAAGATAGTAGTTTAACTACTTAATCTTTTTGGAATAAACTACAACTGGTATATTTCAAGGTTTCATTTCAGAGATAAGAGACAGTAAGATTCTTAGTAACTGACTTCTGGCAGAGTTCAGTGCTGGGTAGAATAGCACACTGCTGCAGCCCACCTCCTCCATTTTTTTTAACTCTTTTCTTTCACTTGCAGAAGACTCTCGGGGAGGGTGGCATCATCCCCACTCCTTGGTGGTACATCAGTTCCACCTGGTGGTACACAGCTACAAGGCTGAAGAAGGTAAAAACTTTAAAAAATCATATTAAGAAAAACAATTTTTATTTTCTACTCACCTGGCCAGTATGCTCAGTTTCATCCTTGTTAATGAGATACATTAAAAAGAACCTGAAACAAGCACATGAAGCAGGTATTAATGCAGAAAGCGTAACATCTCTGCCTAACCTTTCCTAGAGGGCGTATATGTGGGGGAGATTATGCCAACCAGCAAAGTAATTATATTTCTAGGTGTCTACAGTGCTTATGTTATAGGTGAAAATTCTATCCTCCAGCACTTCTGCAGAAGTGCTAACAGATGTAAAACCTGTAGAAGTGGTAAAACGTGGTTTAGAATTTTCTTCATTTTAGTGCTAGGAGCAATACCTGACTTAGGCATATGCCAACTCCTATACACATATGCTCCAACAGCTCACCTTGGAAGAAGTTACTATGGCTACCACACAAGAAGATAGAAGTGTGGCAAATACTCAGCTGCACCAAGATTTCCAACCACTCCTGCCATGCAGCTCATAAGGTGAGCCCCTCTAGATCAGATGCCTGTGCACACTCAACTGCAGAGAGCTCGACCTAATTAGGAAGGCTGTAGAGTACTAACAATGGTCTGTTTACATGTAACACAGCTCTTGGTTAGCCTCTTTTGATGCAGTGCATTTAGAATTAAACTTGGTATGTGCTTGCATTGTAAAGAAAGGAACGTATACCGACTTGAACATTTGCCTAATTAAAGGGCAACCTTTTCTAAAGACTGTTCACTATATATTCTAATATTAGGAAATGGCTTGGTATGTGCTTGCATTGTAAAGAAAGGAATGTATACCGACTTTAACATTTGTCTAATTAAAGGGCAGCCTTTTCTAAAGATTGTTTACTATATATTCTAATATTAGGAAATGGCCATTTTTAATTTACTGTGAATTACAGGTTCCCATATACCAATTAAGCAATTCAATGTAGCCTGGAGGTTGTAGACTGGTACAACTATGGATGTAAATGGAAATTTGCCTCACAAAAGGAATGTGCATTGATTTTGCAGTGTCAGTTGCTATAGAAGGAATAATGCAGCCTCCACTCTAGGAGGCACATGGCACACTTTTTCTTTCTTTCTTTTCTTTTTTTTTTTTTTTTTTTTTAATTTAGAAAGTTCAGATGCAGTATTCCAAAGCCAGACTTCTATAAGATATCACCAGTTCAGCTCCTTTGGTTCTGCTGGCACAATGCTCATATAATTATCGTTGTTGCGTGAGTAACTAATGCCACCAAATTAACTTTTAAATATCCTCTTTGGTCTGTTCTGTATTTACTAATGAAAGTAGGAGATTGCTGTTTTGGGAGTCTGGGCAATAGTCTAAACACATAGAACTCCTGATTGCTTTCAGGTTTTGGAAGGCCGCACTATCACTAAAGAAGTATAGGATCAGAGTTGTACATTATTTTGTGTAGTTTATCTTTCAGGAATCTTCCAGAAATGCTTATTTGTTTTGTTTTGATGTTTTGGTTTGGGTTTTCTTTTTGTCAAACTTAGTCTGATTTTCAATAGTCTCATCAACATTACCAAGCTCCCAGAAGGCACAATCAGAATTTCCAAAGTAAAGCAACTTACTAAACTGTTGTTCCCTATCCTTCCACGTATCTGGGTGTCCTTCCAGAGGTAGAAGGAGTTGGTGTGCCTTCAGGTCTCGTTCCAGTAAGGTAGCTCATGTTTAAAGTGAGCACTTCAAAGATAAGCATCAGTGTGGAGTAGAGGAGGGGAGACCAGAAAAAATTCCTCAGTTCTACAGAATTATGTCTTAGGGTCTTCAGCAATGTGTGCCCTTAAATTGCTCTGGAGCTGAAAGGTCTCTCTCATAATTCCAGTAGTAAAATATACTTACAGATAGTTTGCCAAGTTGTGTTCTTGCAAAGTATGTGTTTCAAAGCCGTGTGGAGTTGTGTCAAAATAGTCATTGCCGATTCCACAAATGAAACATTTGGTCTGGAAACACAAGTTGTGGTTACAAATGAATTTTAACTCAAAGGCACTGTTTTAACTTGTAAAAATCTAGATGAATAAAAGTAAAGAAAAATGTTGTGTGCTTATTCATACCTCCATATCTTCCCTCACTTGTTCTTGCTGGTCTCTTAATTCACCAAAAGCATCAATAATCAGACCTATTTCAAATGGAAAAGTAGCAACACTTCAGTACTTCAGCAATAGTCATATTTCAAGTAATATCTGCCAGACATCCTCCACTGTCTTTGGAGTTCAGAGTACTTATGTCTAGGTTGAACAATTCAAGTTACAGTCTGTCAATTTCCAGACATCTAACATTTGTTTACACTGCACTCCTAGCAATAAGAATTCCTTGTACATAGAAGTACAATCTTGAGAGTGGGAAGGCTTTTGTGTACTTAGATTTAGGTCAATCTAAGCTTCCATAATCTCGTCTCTTTTGCTCCCATGAAAGAATTTCGTTTTCATTACCCTTCTCATGGAAATCCTGTATCCCAGCTCCTGTTCAACAAAGACAACTCTGCTCCCACAGGCACCCCAGCCAGTTTGTGATGCTTCTTCACATTCCTCCACTTCCAACATATTAATAATAGAGTCAGATCATTTTGGGCATCACATCAAGGTGTGTCATTGCTGGATAGCTGTCAAAGTGTTCATAAACACTGTAACCCAGGTAAGGTATGTTTCTTGTGCTTTGTGTAGTACCTGGGACAATGCATTATTAATGAATTACATATAAAATTATTACTTTCAGAATTAATGATTTTATCAGCTCAGAAATAAGTGTCTATAGCAATACTGCTAAGTTTACCTCAAACAAATATGGTTTATATACATTGCAGAACTCAGGTAAACTCAACTCTAACAGTCTCTGCTAAGTGACAGTACCTTGAATAATGGCCAGTAGGATGACAATGACAAAGAAGAAAAATGTGATGTCAAAGACAATTCGATACATTTCATAAGGGTCTCCAGCTGGATCCTCAATTTCATCTCCAATGCCACCACCAGCTCTTACACCCACATACATGTGGAACAGGTAACACTAAAAAAGAGAGGAAAATTACAGATATATTTACCATTAATGATTTTTTAAAAATTATTCTGCTCTGCTAGTTCTCTTCTCAAATTATAGTAACAAAGAACACATAATATAATTCTTCATGTATCACACACACTGCACCAAAAATCTGTTATTGTCTTAACTAATATGAATACATCTTCAGTACACTTACTTAGAAGGGGAGTCAGCATCAGCTGTTACCCTCTCCTCACTCCCTAGGTCTTACTTACAGACTAAGACCATTTAGGGGGCATTTTTCTTGTATTTGTTACTGCATTCAACTATATTCTACCCCATATATTGTTTCCCAAGGTTCTAGCTTGCTCTGAGTAAGCAGAGGACATCTTTTAAAGTCTTGTAATGGAGTTTAGAAATGTTGGCAAATATTGCCATAAAATAAATAGTGACATATTCACAACAGGTAGATCTATCTGTGTTTAGGTGGTTTCTGGATAACCTCATTTTGCAATACTAGATCTCTGGTTTACTATATCATAAATTATTTATGATCTGGGAAACATATGGATGTGGAAGAAATCACTCTACAAAAATGTTGCTGTGTGTCATATTTTTTGAACGTACAAGTCTTCATGGAAAAATCTTTTAAAAATCTGGATATTTAAGCTATGTAAGTATATTAGAATGGATTTTTCTGCTGGAGTGACTGATGTTCCTGTATGAATCAGCTACAGAATTTTGTAAACCACCTTCGGTCACACAATGTGGGTTAAAAACAATGGAAATCCATAAAGCTAGCCAGTGTTCAGAAGTCATATTAGACAGCAAAGCTGGTGTTAAATAATCAGCATAAAACCTGACAAATGTGGTCTTTCGTAAGCAAACACTAAACAGAACTACACATTCATTTTTATAATGCAACTTTGCTGTTGACATAAGATGCTAGTACTGTTTAATCATACTTAAAAATGTAACATGGAATTGATTTACCTCACTTGGTAGAGTGGTTTAAAATATAATATAGTTTCATTATTCCAATTACTCCTACATCGATTTTGTGACCAGACATTGTATCCAGCTCACAGAGGGACGAGGCAAATAATACTACTTGGGCAGTTTTAATAATTTCTATCATTTGCACAGGGACGAGGCAAATAATACTACTTGGGCACTTTTCATAATTTCTATCATTTGCATGTCTGACTTGCACTGAGGGTTTGAAAGAAAGTTCAAGAATAGGGAACATAATTTTGTCAAGTCTATGACACACCTCTGTTCTGATGTATTTTACTGTCTCTTTGGCATATAACACAGGGCAGAGAGTGACTATTCCAGGGAAGAAATGAGCTGTCCACAAACTCAGAATATTAAATTTTTAATACCTGAATTTGTACCGTTTTCTTTATACAGTAAGAAAATCAAATCCTCTTCATACTATAATACTTATCTGTAGAGTATCTTTTAATATGACAAATAATATTCTGTTATTTGGTGGAAATTAGAAGGGAAATTAGTGGCGTTAGATTATCACTCATAATAAGTTTTAATTTCCCCCTCCTCTACTGACCCTTGAGTTCTTAGTTCATGACTAAATTACCAATTGTAAGCAGTTTTGAGCAGGCTTTTATAACTAGTGCTAAACATCATATACTTCATATAACCTAAGTAAGGATAGGGAGAGCTTGCATACTTGTAAACATTGGGAACAAATTGGGTTTATTTGTGCTGCAACAACACAATTTCTTTTTGCAGGGCTGACTAGTTTGTCATGAAGTTTCTTCCATATACTTTAAGGGTTTGCCATCTTCACATGTAAAACAGTTGCAAATCTTATACAACAGTATTTAGGAGAAAAATCCAGAATATCTTCCTATACTGGTGAATGTCATCTATCTACTGCTGAGTTTAGACCACTGGAGAATGCAGAGGGAATTTCAAGAGAATTCACATTTTCAAAATGACATATAGCAAAAAGAGGAGACCCACCAATTTAACAACAAAAACATCCCTCCTTGCTTATAATTTTATCTAAAGTATCCATTTAAAAATTCAGGATGAAATTTGAAGCATGCTAATGATGTTTTATTTACCGTCATCATGTCATCACATTTCATGTCTGGTTCATCTTCGTCTTCACTTTTGTTGTAGAATTTGCGGAAGAAGTTGAATGCCACAACAGTGTAAAGATACACTACTACAGCGAGGAGTCCCACAGTAAGCACAAGCTGTGTATGGAGACATGACATGAAAGCAGGTTTGAATTTCATTCCGTCAGAAGTGGTATGCTAGCTCAGTGCATTACCCAAGGATCAAAAATGTATCATATTCTACCTTTCCCAATAAGGAAACTCAAGACAGCAGTTATGATGGCTCTGATGTCTCCCTATTGCTTGGATCAGTGTAGAGGTGTTGCTTTACCCTGCTCTCATGTGAAAATGAAAGGGAAAAATGGAATCAAGAAACAAGTTGTTTCCATCTTTCTGAGCTATATGTATACAATCTGTGCATCACTGAAGCAATGTTTCCACTATTTAATTTATAAAGTTAAATTCTAGTAACTTTGAAAACTGGATATACAGAGAAAAATTAAATTATAAAAGAATAAAATTCTTTAGTTAATTTGATAAATAATTTCAGCTGGGGCTTATTAAGACTCATCATAGTCTATTTTCTGTTCCAAAGCTGATTAGCAAAGCCATCAATAAAGTAGATAGAAATTTTTTTAGATAACCAAAGAATAAGTAATTTCCAAGTTGTGCTTTTAAGCAAATAAAATCCTTAGGTGAAAAGGTTTAACAGTTAATGAGACTAGATTATATGGTCTGTTGTAATTGGCATCAGAAGATGCACCTCTAGAGGAGTTACTGAAGTCTATCTATTTTTAAAAGTGCAACAACTGGTATTACTCTTTTAAAAGAAATATAAGAGTATTGAACAATGAGCTGATCGTCAGTTTATCACTTTCTGCAGATCTGTAAGTATGCTCCTAAAGTGAACACTTCAACTGAAAAATCTGCAGCTGTCTTTCAATGTTCATATCTACAAGCAAGAAAAGCAACAGGATTAGAAAAACTAGTCTTTGTTCGTTAAGAATGTGTACTCAAACCTGGGGTCTTCAGTTGGAACAGTCTTGTCAATTATGCTCAGGTTTGAGTATTACATTTTAAAAAAATCTCATAAGGAAAACATATCAGTCATTAAATTAAAAGTAATATGACTTCAGTCATCCTGGAGAAAAATGAAGGGGATAAAAACAGATATTTGATTGTGCGATAATCCTAAAAACATTCTCATATGTACTATTTCAGAAACTTCCTTTCCTGATAACGGAAAAGACTTCCATTGGTCAATTTCTGCTGAAAGAAAGGATTAAGCAAACACAAAGGATGTATCAGAGTTAAGCTAAGGGGATATTCTTATGCCTCTTCCAAAAGATTATGTAGTTTAAAATGTTTTGGCAGTCTAACAGGGTGTAAGAGTGGGCTTAGAATATATGTTACTGCATTT
>NW_010103569.1:0-9943 GCF_000699245.1 Pterocles gutturalis | reverse complement strand
AGGAATGGAATGTGTATGTTTGAAATTAAATTTTGGAGAAGTTCTGTTAGATTTCTTAAATGTAAGTTAAAAAGTTTGTTAGTGAAAAGCTTGGTTTTGTTGGTGTGGTAGCTAGGAACATAGAACCTTTAGAGATCAGAGAACGAGTCCCTGCATGAGTTTCAATGATTAGTTTTGGAAGGAGATTTTACTAATTTGATTTTTGCATGACAAAGTGATGTATAAATACATGCCACAGTGCAGAATGCCCACACCTGCAAGCACATTCTTACTAGCTAAGTATTGAAATCTCAGTGCCCAGATCATTATTACTGCTGTAGCTAAGGAGAGATTGTGAATTCTTACCAGATATTGCCAATCTGTTCATCATTGAGCACAGAGAAAGAGCTGGGTAAGTCATAATTCCTGTTCTTGTATTTTTCTAAAATGATGCATTTTTGTACATGCATGTACAAAACTTCTTTAGCTAGCACTCTTTGTGTACAGATTCTTATAATTTTGTAGGATTTAACATGTTTTAAATGTGCTGCAGAAGACACAATGGGATCTATTCTTTAATCCAATCGTGATCAAAATTGATTGCATTCCAGTACTTCCTAGGTGCCACAAGATTTTTTCCAGTACTGTTACAAAATGCATTCATTTTCAAACCTTTGCTTGTAGCACTAACCTGTTTTCCATTGTGAGTGACTGAAGACAAAATGGTTCGCAATGTCTTGAAACCCATAGCAATATCCAGGAGATGAGCAGCAAAGAAGAAGTTGTTGTAGTGCCCAAGGATAGACATAGTCGTGTACCAAGCTAAGTATAAAAATGACTGCAGAGACAGTGAAAAGTGGCAGAATGTTAGCAGGTGCTAATGTGCGTTATTGGATCCAGAATATAGCTTTTAGTTACTCAAGTTATGAAAAAAAAGTAATACTATAATGATCTGCTTTGAGTCACAGTCTGAATGTAATACCTCTGTTTTACATGTTCAAAAAGACAGTCTTACTCTGCCTCTTGTCATCTGTGCTGTTATTTAAGGTGTGTTTATTGCTAGTTATGCAAACGAGACCTCTATCTTTACATATTTAAATACAGCTTTCAGCATATCTGTTATTAATGTCAAAATCCCCTACCTTAAAACTGTTTTGGTTGGGGAGCTTGTTACACAGTACTTTACATTTTAACACTGATTCTGGAAGAGAGAAAATGCAGTGTATTCCTCTTGAGACACTTTACTCTGTTTAAGTCTCAGACCATGTCAACCAGGGCACCCAGAAAACCTGCAGTACCTAATTATTCTTGTAACAAGCGGTGAACCTGAAACCACTTTGACGTGAAATCTCTTATTGAAGAACAGTGGCTCAGTGTGCTTTTAGTGCACAATGAATTTATAGATCTTCACTTGATTCACCTTGGCCTTCTTATTTTTTAGGGAATGCTCAAGAGGATGCAAAAAAAGGAATTCTAAGCTAAGCATGGTCCTTTCAAAAGAGAAGGTATGAAAGAAAAGAATTAACCAACCACGTCAAACAGATGATTCAAGAATAAAAAAGGATAACTTTCTGTAGCCTATGCTTGATTTTAGAAAGACACCTTTGGTTTCTAGACTGACTTCTACAAAATTAAATTAATATACCAATTATATTCCAAAACTCTGACATTGTATTAATGGTGAGGAGGTGCATATTGCTCCTCAGAATCAAGAAGAAAATGCTAACATAAATTAAAGCAGTTTGCTACAACACAAGACAGAAAAAAAAAAATTTTAAACGGCTCTGCAACACAGTATTATTTGTGTATGTTTGTTTAAAATAAAAGCAGATGGTAGAAGACATACAATCATGTTTAGAGTAAACCAAAGCATATTCTTCTAGGCTAATGTACTCACATTATCAGTGAAAACAACTCCGAGCTTCCAAATATGGTACTTTGTATCAATGGAGCTTAACCTAGGAAATAAAAAATGTTTGAAATGCATCAATGTCAAAATTAAGTATTGAATTCTGTAAGTATTAAACAACAAACTAGGTTTGGCACTTCCCATTTGTTTGCTGAAGTTGGTGATACACATTAGCTATTTATGTTTTGAGTGATGTCGGTGCTTTATTTTTCAGAGAGTATTCATTAACTCTGTGCAGCCACGCACAGTTTCTAAACCACTGAAACTGGTGGAACAATTTCAGTAGGAGTGGTGCTGCCACAGTCCAGACCTACAAAAATTAAAATGTTTGTTAAAAGTAGTGAAATGTGGAGCCTGAATTGCTTGAATTCAAGAGATAAGTGTTCTGTCTGGTATAAAATGTTGCCAAAATTACCAAGAGAAAAGGCAATGCTTTCTGCAAGATACTAAATATTTTATTAGCCATTAGATGACATGCAAACAGAAATCCTTCTTCTTGTGTGTCTTAAGTATTGAGGAAATCAAACTCCTGTAGGAGTCTAAATCACTTGGGACTTGGATACTTTCAAACTCTCATCTTCACTGATGGATTAAGTCAGGAAAACATCTCTGAATTTTTTTTGTAGATACCTAGCATATAGGTATTTGTTACCAGTAGTTTTTCTGACCTTTGGTTTATAAATACTCTGTTGTAATGGCTAAAGAACTTTTAAATGCTGTATTGATTATTGTTTAAAATAAAAGAGTGCCCAACTATATCAGCCAGCATCAACTTGTGTGATTGTGGTTTTTTTTCTTTCTTTTATAAACAAAAGCATAAGTATGTTTTAAAACAAACAAAAAGCTTTTTTATTTTACTTCCACATTAGGAAGAATTCTGCATTTGAATTTTCCATACTGAGGAAAACATCCCTACAGTTTCAATATAAAATCTGTTTTTATCTTTAGATAAAAACTTTAACAGTAAAGTTATGCCAACACATGATTTGTCTGGGAAGTTCAGAAGTCATACCATGATACAAGAGATGCCTCTTCTTGTACGCCCTCTTCCACTGGACTGAAATCAAGGGCACTTTTGTCCAGGCCCAAAAGTTCTGCTATGCGCTCTGCTCCATATAAGTCTCCGTACTTGTTAATGACCTAAAAATGGAAGAAGATAAGCTTTTGCTCAGAGAAAGATCTCGGTGACATTCACCCTACTTTACGTGAGTAGTTGTCTGAAGTAAAAAAAAAAAAAAAAAAAAAGTCTTCTACAATTAACTCTACTAGAACAGTCAGAACTCCCAGCAAGTCAGGTGGAAGAAGCACAAAAAGGAAAAACAGGAGCATTAAAGGCTATTACCTGAAAGCTTATGTATAATTTACCATCATTTAAGCTGGCATGTTTTTCTTTTTTTAGGGGGATGAGGGGGCTTTGTATCCTAAAGATGACAATGACTGTAAATTAGACCTGCCTGGCTGACTGACAGCTCAAAGTTATTTCAAATGCCTGAGTCTAGGAAGGAAACCACAGCCTTCTGTCTTCCTCCCTCCTCCCACCCAGGCTGCATCTGCCTGTTCACTGAGACATTTACCACAACAATGACTTTCATAAAGCAAATTTCAGTTCTCAATTATTTGTATATTTATGTGTACAGAAATATATTACACAGATATCAGAATTAACTGAATAGTAGATTATTGCTATGACTAACAGACAGAATAGAAATACAAAAAGCCTACCTTCCGTTTTACAAATTTGTCCCAGTAATTGTTAGGGAAGGACCTATATAAATAAGGCAAAGATATTTCCAGTTATTTAATTTGTTAGGGGAAAGAAAATTTTTAAAATGCAAAAAAAAAAAACCAAACCCACAACACGAAAAAAAAAAAGAAAATTCCATGTTCCTGATCACTGCAGATTCTGGTAAAATTTCATTCACTCACACAATGCACTTCAAATTATGAGAACAATTTCTCTTCCTGTGGACAACAGCTGTTATTAATCATCTTTGCTCCCCATCCTCCCCCCCTTTTTTTTCACAACCACAAATATGATTGGCTACCAAAGGACAGGAGACTAAATATTATCACCTAATGAGCCTAACAACTCAATTATAGCAGGGTAGTCACCGTAATATAATTTATCTCCTAAATAAATACTTTATTGCTGTTAGTCATAAAATCAACACAAATGATTTTCAGAAGAAAATACGAGAGTCTTGTAGCATAAATAATTTTTAAGTTCACTGCATTACATTTCAAGGAGAGGCTGAACACATGGGAACCAGTGGACAGTTTGCCAATATAAAATTAAACTTCAAAAAATATTACAAAAAACCCCCAGAAAATTGCAAAGATCTTTTGGCAAAAACAGGGGTTAGTGGTAATCCTGTTCTTAGTGTTTCATATTGTTGTTACCGGATCCGACATCCCAGAACAAGACAGGGTAAAAAACATAATTCTAAAACTGCAAGACAGTTCACCTAAAGAGCATTTTGTATCATTTGCCTCTGAGCAGCCATCCCCACGCTGCAATCAAAACTATTGTGAATACAAAAGAGAAAGAAATAAAGCAGTAAGTCTTAAATATTGAAGAGGTGTCAGGGTATCTTTTATTGAAAATTGCCTGCTTTAATTTTAGAGTAGTGAGCAACCATAATGCTTCAATAAGCAACCACTTTTATCCAGGGGAGATCTTACAACAGACACTAGGAAAAACATCCGCTTTGACCTGCAAGAAAAAAGATAGTATTCTCTCTTATCAGTAACATTTCCCTGATCTTCAACTTGATCAGAAACAATATTGTTCTTTGTCTTATGAATAGCAGTGCTCCAGAATTCCTGACAGTCTTACTGTATATTATGTCAGTTTTGAAGAATGCCAATTAGCACGAAAACACTACAAAAGTAAGGTTTTTCTCTCCTCATTTCCTGGCTGTTACATTGAGTTGAGCAAATAATGCAGGAAAGTAAAAAAGAAAAATAACTGCTTAA
Organism: Pterocles gutturalis; assembly: GCF_000699245.1. NCBI lineage: Eukaryota > Metazoa > Chordata > Aves > Pterocliformes > Pteroclidae > Pterocles > Pterocles gutturalis. Next base: position 5,079 of record NW_010103569.1, on the reverse strand, counting down.
ACTAAAGGACAGTATTGGTACAATAAAGCAAGTGTTAGCATCAAAAGAGTGAGATTCCAGAACACTGTTGTGCTGGGATGCGAGGCAAACTTCCCAACAACTAAGTGTTCTGAATGAAATTACTCCAGATAAAGGCAAACGGTTCTAGTGACTCAGATGGTATATTCTGGTCCAATGCTCTATATTATTTCTTTCCTTAATTTTTCAGACTTTTAAGCAAAGTATGTCTCTAATGTAGCCAGCTTATGTCTGTTTCTTTAACCACAAACATCCAATGGTGCTGCATGTATCAGGGTACCTCTTTTGCCTTTTTAATTACTTTTTTTTTCCACTTACAGAAAGCATATTTCAGTTTATGCACAGCACTGAGTACCCTCCAGCAGTGGTAAACCTGAGGGTACAATACCCGCACTAGACCCTGAGAGTCAGTTTGCATCAGAGGGAAGGAATAGTCTGCTTAAATTAGCTTTCATCTTTTATTCAGCTTCAGCAGGTAGTGCAACATGCTGAGAACAGGCGGTACAGCATGCCAGTTGGAATAAGGCTGACAACATATCTCATTAATTCATGCTTTTTTTTTTTTTTTTTTTTTGCTGAGGATAAACTTACTGGATGTCTAGATGGTTTGCTATCAATAGTTAAAGAAATGGGCTGGAAATTAAGCACACTCTCCAGTTTCCCAATTGCCTTCTACTGCAACTTCAATAATATGCACTGGTCTGTATTTCTAACTGAAATTAAGGAAAAATTCTTGAAATTCAGGGGTAGGAAAACAAAGCATTCAAGAATTTACAAGATGTTATACATTCTAAAGTTAATGAAAGTACTAAGGGTACTATTTATAATGTACAAAAATTGAGTATGACTGGTAATAAAGATATTTTGGCCATTAGGTAGTATATTATCACTCTGATGCCTTTAGTTGATTATTTTTGCTGGCTTGTTTTTATCAAATACTTACTTATGCCTGCACATCCTATCCACAATTATTTTGTGACTTGTAAATAACTTTGTTCTTTTCCAGCTTTCTGTTCCTGTCCTTGAATTATTATACTATAAGGGAAAGACAGGAATCTAAGCCTAGGTATACTAGTACCAAAATGTGATTCTAGTTGTTTTGAAAGAGAAAATTCTGAAAAGTAGCCTGTAGACAAGACACTGTTTCAAGAGAAGAGAGTTGACTTGCTATATTTCTTTGTGTCATTCCTACAGACTGCTGCAGCTCACTGATATCTTTCATTTTCTTGCCTACACTTGTATCATTCACTCACCGAACAGCAGGCGAGTATCCTAGAATCAGTGTATGACTGCTACAGTATTTGCTAATGCATACAACCTGACAGCAATTCCTGTCAGACCTACTCAAATTCTGGGATTGCTATTTTACACTAGATTTATTTCTCTTGTCATATACAAATTTTGTTAGAAAGAGGCGGGAAAGAAAGGCAGGAGAATACTGCTATACAATATGGCTGTGAAATTGAGTCACTGAAAAGGATGGAAGTAATGTTTCTAAAACTGTCTCAGTAGTGACTAATATGTGAAATGCCTTGGAGAGAGCTTGTGAGGTAAAGATGCACAATCCTTGCAAACCCTAGAAAAATGAAGTGGAATATACATGTTATGATATTATTTATTAAATAAACAGATAATACAGGATTTCACATTAGAATCTACTACTGTGGAATCCAATATAAGGTGAAAAAAGTCTTTTAGATGAACTAGATGGCAGGTGGACAGGGAAGGTTCTAGACGAGTGGCTTAATGAGCTATAATATTATAAACAGTTTACATATAACCATTTAATTTTACGTACGGAGTATTTATAACCAGGCGATCCCACTGTCCTTTAATATCATCCTCAGATGGCTGTTCAGTTATGTACAGTCCGTCAAATTCCAGCTTTCTAGCTACCTCCTTTTCTCTCTTGAATACAACCAGAGGGACCTATGGAAATGACAGTGGGCATCTTTGTCATGGTTTATATATTTTTAGAAAACATGGTATCCACCTAGAGTATTAAGTACTCTTTATAAACCTATATAAGACCAAACATCTCAGCTGTGCCCCCTCCCAACTTCTTGCCTCCTCCCAACATATTAGAGGGGGATGCACAGAGTGGGTAAAGCAAAGAGAAAGCCTTCACACCCTGGAAGCACTGCTCAGCAATGACCAAAAGGTGAGTGTGTTACTGTTTTGACCACAAAACCAAAACACACATGCTGCTATGAAGAAGGTTAACTCCAGCTCTGCCAGACTGAATACGCATGGAAAATACCTACATATTGAATAGTGAGAATTTGCAAACAACTGGGTAGAGATAGGTATTTCAGTATGACCTCCAAAAATCACTTTGGGACATAGCTGATGTTCTCTAACAAATAATAGATTAGTAATAAGATTCAGTACTTGCCTTTAAGCAATAGTATCCAATCACACAGACAAAGGAGATGATAGTATGAATAACTGCCAATGCTCTGAGAGCAGGTGCCATGTAACCTGTACTTTCTTCTAAAACAAAAAACACCATGCCCTCCTCCTCTTCCTCTTCATCGAAGGAGTTCCAGAGATTAGAGTCTTCCTCTGCTTCATCAAGTGGCTCTTCTGTCACCTGTGAGAAATTCAAGCACACTGAAAACACACAATAAACTTAAAAGCTTTTCCATTACTATAATGACAAATGATGTTTGCAAAGACTGCTTATGGGATAGAGCATTAGCTTTGAACAGTAATGTCCTTCATTTTCACAGCAGAAGTCTCCAGATCATCTCATGCCACTAAAAAGAGAATCTAGAAAAAGCAAGTACAGGCATATGACAGTTTACAAATCTCTCCTTTAACAGTGCCATAGCAAAACCAAAACAAACAATAAAAAAGTTATGAAAAAATGTTCTCTTGGAAGAACCAAGCAATGACAGAACTATCTCATATGACTGAATTTAGGGGTTATTTTGTAATCTACATTGTTCCTGATTACCAGAGTCTAGAAACAAACAAATTCCTCATGTTATCAACTTGTACATTGTCCATAAATTTTTCTTTACTTCATTTAGAGCTTACAAATTAATACAGCATTTAATAAGTATCTTGTAAATACCCCAAGCCATAAAGCTGATGTTCTGCCCTAAATTCTTCCAGTGACTTTAAAAACCTGGCCTTTAAAATAAAATCCTTAAGTGCCCTTCTTTTGGCAGCTTTATCTGAAAGCTGAAGTCCTGTTCAGTCTTGTTTGGCTCCGCTGACCCTTTCCTATCTGTGACAGATGGACTTGTACCGATAAACACAAACTTTTGTGCTCGCTCTGCAACAGAATGGGTTGTTGGCTGACCCACAAGACCCAGTGGAAAGCAGAAGAGAGGGGAGAAAAGGACTGGCATAGTCAAAAGCAGACTTCTGCATATACCTTTGCAGTCCATCTTCTCTAACCGTAGGAGATGGAAAGAGAGGCAAGAAGGGAGACTTAAATGGCCCTGATGGTCTTTCTCTTGGAATGGTGCACAAAACTTCTACACGGTTTTCAAGAGCCTTTTGCGAATTTACCTGCCCTGTCTCTGAGACTATAACTGTGTTGGAGGAATTGCTTTTCAAGATATTTGAGATCAGGATTCAGTTACTTCTAGACTGAATGTTCAGACAGCTGCTTTTGTCTTCTCAGAAGTTTTTGGTTGTAAACAACAGAACTAGAAAACGTAATACTGGAAAACACAAGATTCATTAGCTTATTGCAACTTAGACCCTATACCTAGAAGGGGAAAATCAAAAGGGCTGGATTCCAGGATAAAGAGAAAGGCGGACTTTTCTTACGGACTTCAAATCTGTAAGGGAAGGGGAAAAAATGAGGCTTTTATGGATAGGAGTTCTCTTTAGTGAATTCTACTCCTTTTCATGGATAGAGGTTGTGAAGATTCAGGAATAAAATTAGTAAAGGCTGCTGAAGGTGTTCTCCTTTGTATCATTGGGAACCTGAAACAACTCATTAGATTCAGGTAAAACCCTAATATTTAAATATGTATTTAAACTTAATGTATAACCTTCTTCATCAGTGATATGAACAAAGAACTGTAGCCTACTGTGGAAAGGCTTCTCCTGCTTTATTCTGCCTGCTCATACCAATCAATTAAAGTCCCAGTGCAAGTACAGAAATATCTTCATCACAAGTCACTAAGAACCATCTTAGAATGACAACCAAGAAAATTGAGCAAATAAGTACAAAAACTGAATTATACTCTTACATGGAAACGCAGATTGGGAAAAGTATATATTTGATGTTCATTAGAGATTACCAAATTCACAAAAAAATATGAAAAAATAAATTAAATAGGCAAGCACTCCCCCCAAAACACTAAACTCCAGGTCTGAAAGGCAAGAAAAAAATTATGAACAAATTAAGTATTATTAAAATCTATGAGCTCATCTGCTTAAATTGAGACATTAATCTGATTCTGAAATTACATATAAACTATTTCCCAGTCAAAAATTAATTAAGTCAGTAGGGTTCTTCAGAAAAAGCAGAAAAACAATAATTGAGAATAATCAGGTGAGCTGAAGTCTCTCAGTATCTTTAAAACAAATGAGAGAAAAAAATGCACCAGTTTTGACTACATTATTTTAGCCCTATTTCAGATTTTCCATGACAAGATTAACAATCCAAATAATAACAGACTTATGTGAGTAAATTAAAAAATGCCTAGAAACACAAAGTCAGCTATAAAGGATGAATGAAATAAATCAGTTTTCATTCAGTCTGAGTGAAATAAAAACAGAATAGGTTTAATATCACAAATTTTCGTTACAAAATTTAAAATATTATTTTACCAACTTCATATGTAAGTGATTTAGTTCATGTTTGAAGGGCCTGTAATAATGGCTTAATTAAATAAGCCTTGAAACCATCATTAAATACTGGAAGTATTTTATTACTCTGGAAGTAACTAAAAACATTTAAAGAACAATGCATAATCTTACCTTGTAAAACAGAAGAATAAAGTTGATGGCAAATGCAACAAATAGAGCAAGAAACCTTAAATTATAAAAATTTCTTGCCAAGTAGTGCTGGAAGTAAAAAAAAAAAAAAAAAAA
>NW_010103568.1:391-762 GCF_000699245.1 Pterocles gutturalis | reverse complement strand
TCTGAGGGGTTGGGGTGCTCCATGTGAGTGCTGAGCCATGTCTTGGGGTGCAGAAAGGGGGGACGTCCCATCCCTCGGCATGGTGACATTAGGGCACAGAGCCTGATGGCAGCACCTGGGACCCAGGACCATGAGATGAGCTGGGGGGCGAAGGGCACGAGGGATTTGGGTGCATGTAGCACTGCAGGAATTGGGGTGCTGGCTCCGATGGGGGGCATGGGCTGATCCCTGCTCCTATGGGGGCACAGGCTGATCCCTGCTCCGATTGGGTGGCGTACAGGCAGATCCCTGCTCCGATGGGGGGGTACAGGCAGATCTCTGCTCCGATGGGGGGCACAGGCTGATCCCTGCTCCGATGGGGGGGGGTACAG
>NW_010103568.1:0-208 GCF_000699245.1 Pterocles gutturalis | reverse complement strand
GCGTTCGCACGGGTTTTGTGTTCGCACCTGGGGAAGGTTTGCAGTGAGGCAGAGACAGGCAATAAGAGCGTGCTGGCGGGTGGGTGATGGATGGGATCCGCAGCGGAACAATAAAACACTCAGTGCGCGGCCGCATTATCAAATCCACGCACATATATGTGATATATCTCCATATACATACATTTTTCTCTCTATATGTATATGGTGG
>NW_010103567.1:0-1185 GCF_000699245.1 Pterocles gutturalis | reverse complement strand
CCCCACAAAACCAAAAAATAAACACAAACAAAAAAACCCCCAAATCTGACAAAAAGATAAACTTTGAAAGCCTTGAAGTCAGAGCTGATTAGAATTTGTGGGGTTTTTTTCCCCATCATAGTGCAATCAGATCCACTTGCCATTATCTCAGCTACTTTCTATCCTTAATAGTTTAGCACAATATTTCCAGAGAAACTAGAGGGGGAATATGCCATGTAATCTTCCAACAAAATAATCCCTCTTTGAGCTGGTTTTGCCGAACTAGAAAATGTGCATTTGGTATTTTTTGTTAAGTGTTGACATTAAATGTAATAATGCAGATCAGGTCCTGGAAAGGGATCACAAACTCCATGGTTTCCATGGTGAAAAAAACCACAAGTACAGCCTGTCTCTCCACCATGTTTTTCAAAAGAAATGTTCCCCTAAGACTCTATGCAGAAGATGATAGTGGAGAGAATGTATCTTCTGATGTCTGATTGATTACCACAGAGAGAATGTGAATTGCAGTGAAAGTGAATCAAAGAAACAGTTTAAGGGTAACATGTTTCTTTGTCCTCAGTGTCATATACGAAATTATAATGTTAAAGTGAAAACATGGCAGGCTGCAATAATTTTAACCAAAATTTTTGTCATCATCAGCAATCACATTCTCTTTTGCCAATAGTTACTTCTTGTTTTACTGCACCTTTTCTTCACACTTGTGCACCATGCGTGAGTTCTCAAAACATTGTCTTGCACCTTTAATTATAGAATCCTATGGTTTTTAAATTACATGGAAAACAGTGTTTTCCTCACCTGTCACTGTGTATGCATTTCTACAAATAGTGAATGACATCTGTACTCAGCTTACACTTGGGCAACTCCTACTAAGTCATGACACCATCACGATGCCCAGGTCATGATGGTATCACACCCTCTCAGTCTTGAAGCTACCAACCACATTACACAAAGCTACACAAACCCAATGCCTTTCTATTTATTTCAGTTTTGTAATATGTGGAAGTTGTTCTAACTGCAGGTGCTCCCCCAACATCTGTGTCAAAAATTAATACGTATCCACATGACTCTGGAACTCCCTTAGAAAGTACTTTAGTCATTGAGAAGCTTGAACCTTGTCCATATTTAAGATTCTTTAAAAAACATGATTACTAAATTTTTCCCTTTTCATATTATGAACTTTTTAGT
>NW_010103566.1:295-3241 GCF_000699245.1 Pterocles gutturalis | reverse complement strand
AAATTATTTTTTAATTTTTTTTGAAATTTTGAAATTTTTAATCATTGTTTCACGATGATACTTCTCAAAAGCCAGAATTGGAGATAACTGAGGGGGGGGAAAAATCCACGGTCAAGCGGTTGTGTTTGGATGCGATTTCCCCAGAATGAGAAATAACCAAGGGAAAAATGCACTCGAGCGGTCGTTTTGGGAAGTGTTGGGACACACTTTCCCCTCTCCCAGTTCTCCAGGGCGCGGTGCTGGAGGAGCAGATCGTCATCGGGACGCCAGGGACGATGCAGGATTGGTGTTTCAAACGCAGAGTCATCAACATGAAGAAAATCCACATGTTCGTCCTGGATGAAGCAGACATCTTGATCGACACTCAGGGGCTCTCCTACCAAAGCATTCGCGTCCAGAGGTGAGGATTCCCGACCGCTGGAATCCCTTTTTTTTTTTCCCCTCCCCCCGGCTTTCCGTACAATCGTGTCCGTGGAAGGCTTTTATTTTGCTTCTTTCTCCTTTGAGCCACTACAGCCCTTGGCCTTCATTTCCTTTTTATCGAAAGCAACAAAAAATCAACCTAATTATTTTTTTTCCCCTCCCGGCTCTCCTGCACTGACAACTCCTTTTTTTCCATCCCAGGGCATTACCCAAGGGCTGCCAAATGCTGCTTTTCTCGGCCACCTTCAAAGAATCCGTGCGGGATTTCGCCATGCAAATCATTTCTAACCCCATCGTCATCAAGCTGCGCGAGGAAGAGCTCACCCTCGGCAACATCCGACAATATTATTTCGTCTGTCGGAACAGGGAGGAGAAATACGAAGCGCTCTGCAACATCTACGGCAGCATCACCATCGGCCAGGCCATGATTTTCTGCCAGGTAACTGCTGACAGCTCCCGGGGAACCAAAAAAAAAAAAAAAAAAAAAAAATGGGTGAAACTTTGGTTGGGGGCAAAATCTTTTTTTTTTTTTTTTTTTTTCCTGCCAGACGCGGAAAAGCGCAGACTGGCTGGCGGCGGAGATGAGCCAAGACGGCCACCAAGTTGCCGTCCTGACGGCCGAGCTGACGGTAGCCCAGCGCGCCAGCGTCATCCCGCGCTTCCGCGACGGCAAGGAGAAGGTTCTCATCGCCACCAACGTCTGCGCCAGAGGTGCCTCCGGAAAACCTCGCACCCCTGTTCTTCTTTCTTTTCTTTCCTCTTTTTCTCTTTTCTTTTCTTTTCCCCTTTCTCTTTCTTTTTTCCCATATTTTTCCCAAAACTCACTTCCTTGCCTCCGGTTCTTCTACTTTTCTCTTTTTTTTTTTTTTTTTTTTTTAAATTTTCATTTTTTTTTCCCCAGGGATCGATGTGCAGCAAGTCACCATCGTGGTGAATTTCAACCTCCCCACGGATCAGAAAAACGAACCCGATTTCGAAACCTACCTGCACCGCATGGGGCGAGCCGGGCGCTTCGGGAAGAAGGGCATCGCCTTCAGCATGGTGGAGCACCGCAACGTGCCGCTCGTCCACATGATCGAGAAACATTTCCGTGAGTATCCGCACGGATCCGTGTCTCCGGGGGGCATTTCTGGGACCGCTGATCCCCCTCTGACTTATTTCTGGACCTTTTTGGGCTCTTTTTTCCCCACAGGCGACAAACGCAGTTTCCTTTCCAGTCCCTCGTCCTTTTAGCGGTTTTTTTTTCTCTCTAACAGCCAGATTTTCAGGAAAACAGCCCAGGAGGTCGTACGTTTATTTCCAAAGGACGTTACGAGGACCCAGGACGCCTCAGCTCCGATTTTTTTCCCTCCGTCAGGCATTCTTTCTGCCTTTATCCTGCAAATCCTCATCCTGGGGGATGCAGTGCCCCGGTTTAGCTCGGTGCCAGCTGCGGGAGAGAAGCTGGCGGCTGAAAAATCGATTTTCCCGATGCCGTGGCCGCGCTGGTGGCTTTTCAAATCCCAGGGTGTATTTTCCCCGTGATTTTGAGGGGAAAAAAAAGGTTCCGGCCTGCAGAAAACCACTTCCCGAAGCATCCTGGCAACTGCTTCTTTAATTTCAAACACCAGATGAGCCAAATTTTGGCAAAGATTTTTTATTTTTGAGCAGAATCGTCAGATGACTGCAACGAATAACCCCGAGGTGGACGAGCCCGACCGCAGAATCCCCCAAAGGAGGCAACGGGATGAAAAAAAAATCCCCAGCGACGCGAATTTTTTTATTTTAACACTGCGACGGTGCAATTCAAGGCTCCCTGACGAGGATAATGAACCGTCCCCATCCCCACCAGAGGTGGGAGCAGCGCGAAAATCTCCGAAAAGCGAACCCGGCTTTTCGCTACTCGCTTGGGCCGCCTCTTGCTTTCTGAGCCACCTCGGCATGGCCGCTGCGCTTAATCTCGTCGATGCTGAGCTTGCTCCGAGTTTAATTTTTATTTTTTTTTAATTTTTATACTCCCAAAAGCTTCCGGGAGCTTTCCAGCCCATGCATCTGCTTGCAAACAGCAAAAACGCCGCCTCGGGGGTGGCTGGGTTTGGGTTTTTTTCCCCAATTTGTGCCAAACACTCAAAATTTAAAATTTTTTTCCTTCCTCCAGAGACGAAGATCAAGCAGCTGGAGCCGGACGACATGGATGAGCTGGAGAAGCTGGAAAACTGAGCGAGGAGCTGGGGTGTGCTCCCCCAGAGCTGAGTTTTGGGTTTAAAATGGAAGAAAACGTTCCAGGGGACAATCTCCCCCGTTCTCTTACACCTTCCTGCTGCTGTTGGCGTTTGTTGGGATGTTTTGGGGATCGTGTTCTGGTTTTTTTTTTCCTCCAAATTTTTCACGTCTGTGACTTCATGGGGCCGGAGGAATCCCCCGTGGGGCTTAACACGGGGTGCTGCCCCTGAAAAAGGGGCCGAGGTGCCTTACTCGGTGTTTTTGCTGAAAAATCTCGGAGAAAATTTTAATAATAATAAAAAAAAAAAAACCTAAAATAAA
>NW_010103566.1:0-208 GCF_000699245.1 Pterocles gutturalis | reverse complement strand
ACACTGGGGGGGAAGAGGGTTTATCACTGAGCTCAGCGCTTCGAAACTGGAATTACTTTAATTCCCAGGTGGAGGTGCTCCTCCTTGACCAAAATGATTTGAAATTTTTTGTTGATTTTACCCCCAGAAGGATTTTTATTGGCTCAAAGCTTCAGTTTTCCCAATTTTTTTTCCCCAACCCCGACCCATAGAGGCAGAAAAACGCGCA
>NW_010103565.1:44392-44601 GCF_000699245.1 Pterocles gutturalis | reverse complement strand
TGACACGTCCAGAATCTCATCTACAGTCTCTGGGAAGCTCATGCGGTGCTTGTCGCCAACTGACTGTGGGAGCAGAGCAGAGTCAGAGAAGGGCAGCCCCTCACTGTGCAGCCACCTGCAGCCCCCTCCTCAGCCCCAGGCTGGCCACTGGGCTGCCAGCACTGTCCTGCCACATGGCCAGCGGGTTTAGCTGCCCCCAGCCAGCCCCC
>NW_010103565.1:40114-44364 GCF_000699245.1 Pterocles gutturalis | reverse complement strand
AGCCGCGCCCAGCAGACCTTTGCCTGGCTGCTCCCAGCCCCAGACCTCCTCCAGGGTCCTGGTCCCAGTCCCCAGAGGCTCACCGGGATGTCTGTTTCCTCTGTGACAATCTTGAGCACATCAGTGACAGAAATGTAGCCAAGCCGCTTTGCGATGGCCAGGGGAGTGGTGCCGTTCTGTGCAGGGAGGAAGGACTGGGTTGGCAGCAGCACCACGGGGCAGCCCGGGCAGGCACCCGAGCTGGCACCCGAGCTTGCCGTGGAGCACAGAGGGGTGGGCGAGCACCATACTCACCGTGCTGATCTCGTTGGGAGAGGCACCGTGCTTCAGCAGCAGCGTCACTATGTCCGTGTGGCCCTGCTGTGCTGCCTGGTGCAGGGGGGTGTAGCACAGCTGCAGGGGGTACAGAGTGTGATGCCATCAGTTCTGGGAGTCTGCTGCCCCAGAAATGCCCCCGGGCCTCATGCCGTGCATCATGCCTGGAGCACGAGTGCAGCTCCCTCCTTTCTGGGTGAGCAAAGGGCTCTGCAGAACCCAGCACTTGCCCAGGGCTGTAACTAGACTACAGCAGCTTCCAGCCATGGAGACAGGAGGGCTCGGAGCAATGTGAGGGGGAGAAGAGGAAGCAGGGAGGGAGGCTAAGCCTTCCCCAATCAACCTGCATGCTGTTGCCTGGGGCAGAAGGGTCCTTGGAGCACAGGACATCTCTGTACCTTAGTCTTGGCATTGACATCAGCCTGATGCTGCAGCAGAAACTTCACCAGCTTGATGTTCCCATAGTGGCTGGCCACGTGCAGCGGGGTGTAGCCCATCTGAAAGATGAGATCAAGTCTTAGCCTGCCCTCAGCAGTGCTTTCTGCCCTTCTGGGTATGTTCATCTCACAGGCAAGCTCCACGGATGAAGGATGGGGCATGCGTGCAGGTGCTGTATGAGAGCCCAGGATCAGGGAAGAGCGCACGCTGCCGACAACACCCCACTGTGCCCAGGGGTACGGGGGCAGCTGTGGGAGCAGGCGAGAATCATCCTTCCAGGGAGGTGGGGGGGAGAGGAGGAAGATTCCACAAGACACAGACAAGATTGTAAGAATGCCTTAAAGGGGAGACTCTTGCACAAAAAGAAAATCAATGCTCCTCCTGGAGCAGCCTAGAGGTTGTTCCCCCATGTTTTTCACCACAGACATGGTCAATGCACTACTTTACCCTGGTCGTTGCATCCACTGTGACTCCGTGTTTCACCAGAACATCAGCAACCAGCACATGCCCCTCCTGGGCCACGAGATGGAGAGGAGTCAGGCCGCTCTGCAAACAGAGGAGGTCTCAGCATGGCGGCAATGCCACCACTGCAGCTCCACCAGCAGAGACTCTGTCAGGTCTCCAACCGGCAAACTGACTGACACCGTGCTGGTCTGCGCCCTGCTGCCCAACACAGGCAGGCGCTGGGGCCGGGACTGCCACCCTGCCTGCTACTCCCCGCCGGGGGTGTTCCCCTCCAGCCTGGCAGGACACACAAGAACAACTTACCTTGTTGCCCAGGTCGCCGTTGGCTTGTTTGGAGAAAAGCAGTGCCACCATGTCCGTGTGCCCCTCCTGGGAAGCCAGGTGCAGGGGGGTGACTCCCTGCACAGACTCCGCATTTGCAGAAGCTCCGTACTGCAGCAAGCTGCTGGCCACCTCCATCTGGTTCTGCCTGGCAGCGATGTGCAGGGGGGTGTACCCGTTCTGCAGGGAGAGGGGCTCATGGCAGTGCTCAGCCCCGGCCGAGCAGACCAGCAGGGACGGAAGGTGTCCCACTGCCTCTCCAGGCCAGGTCTGCCCTCCCCGGTCCAGAGCTCTGGGATGCAGCCCCACACCTGAACCATCCCCCTGACAGCAACTAGCCCTGGCTCTGTGGCCAAATCCCACTCTTCCAGACAAGTCAGCACAGGGGTCTCAAGGACCACCTGCTTCAGGGATGAATGGTATCAGCTGTGCTGGAGTTTTCCTCACGTGAATTTCTACAGCAGGATTCAGCCACCTGGAGCTGCGAGTCCAGGGCAGACAGACACCTCTGAGAACGTGTCTGGCTGAGGTGTGGAGCAAAACCCCCGATCCGCAGGATTAGTATTCAGGCAGAGACTGCAGAGCCTTGAGCACTGCCTTTGCTGCCACGCTGCAGGAGCAAAGCAGCTGGCAGACACCCTCTGCCTGGGGTGACGCGCAGGCTGTCAGTGACGCAGACCAACGGGGGACTGGCGTCGGTGCCGGCTGCTCCTGATGCCTGCCCAGCAAGGCTGCCGGCAGCCTGCGCACGGGAGCGGGGAGTGCCAGATGGGGGAGGCGGCACCAGCAGCCCCTTGTCTGTTCTGAGGATGCATCTTCTGCAAACAAGGTGCAAACAGAGGCTGCTGGTCTGCTCTTCGGGGAGACGTTCCCCATGCTCAGGCAGAGTGGGGCAACTCTCACGAGCTCATGGGTTTTCCGGCTCACTGCCTCCCAGCTGCGTGCAAACATTCGTGTGTGGTTTCCCAAACTGCCAGACTGCAGCGATGCTCGGCAGGGCTTGCCATGGAAACATAGACCCAGGCAGCAGCCACAACACTGGCTGGCAGCCGGGACGATCCCCGACACAGCCCGCCTGCTGGACCAGGACAGCCGCCCGGCACCCTGCCCGCCCAAGGAGCCAGTGCAAGGGACAGGGAGGCGCAAGCAGCACGCGTGGAGGCTCGCTGGTGGTGATCGTCCCTTGTATGCTCCCCGAGTGCCAGGGTTGAGGGGCAGTGCTGGCCCCAGGCTGGCGTGCACTGGGCACACCCCCACATCCCAGGGACACCTCCCCCAGCCTTACCCAGGCCGCAGTGCGGGGAGCTCCCCTTGGGAAGCAGCAGCTTGACGATCTCTAGGTTGTTGTGGTGCACAGCCACGTGCAGCGGGGTGAGGCCGTTCTGGGGAGGGGGAGAGGGCAGACAGGTGAGACAGACCCTCTCCCCGTACCACACCAGCCCTCCCACGGCCACAGGAGCAACACCCACCTTCCCTGCCGCGTTGGGGTGAGCATCGCGCGCCAGCAGCAGCTCTGCCACATCCACCTTCCCGTACTTGGCTGCAACGTGGAGAGGGGTAAATCCTTTCTGAAGAGAAAGGCAGTCTGTCACAGGGTGCACAGGGCCAAGGAGGAGAGCACTGCTGCACGCGCAGGAAGGGACACTGCGGCACAGAAGGAAGCTGCCCCCCCGTGACAGGGACACTGAGCCACCAGCGTGCCCAGCGCCGGCGCCGCCGGGTCAGCCCGTGTGATGCAGCGGGCGCAGCAGCCCACCTTGGTCATGCAGGCTTGCGAGGCTCCCTTCTCCAGCAGGGCCAGGGCCGTGTCCACGTGCCCCTCTCTGGCGGTGATGTGCAGGGGTGTGTGTCCTGCGGTTGTGGCCAGGTTGGGGTTGGCGTTGCTCTCCAGCAGCAGGCTGACCATGCCGGTGTGGCCGATGCGTGCAGCGCAGTGCAGAGGGGTCTGGTCGTCCTGCGAGGGAGGCAGAGAAGCTGTTTTGGCAGACCTGGACCAGGCCCTGGCACGCCATGCCGAAGGGGCCCCAGCCCAGAGCTGGACTGTCACCCATGTTCTCTGTACCCACCTTGGCCTTGGCGTTGGCTTTGGCTTTGTTCTGCAGCAGGTACTTTGCCACATCCGTGTGCCCAGCTCTGGCTGCCATGTGTAGGGGCGTCTCCACTTTCTGCACCAAGGACAGGATGAAGCGGTGAGGCCACAGGAGGGGACACGATGCCCTCCTGCAGTCGTTTCTCTGGCCTGAGCCCAGAAGAGCAGTACCCACAACCTCTTCTGGCCCCTTGCAGCTCCTCCTGCCGGCACAACGCCGGGGGCACCCAGGAGTGCGCAGGAGAGCAGAGCGAGCAGGACTTGGGCAGGACTTGACCCCAGCGTCCCCCAGCCAGGGGGGGACTCACCACATTGGACACATTAGGAGAGGCTCCACGCTGCAGCAGGGTCTTTTTTAGGTGACCCATGAAGGCAGCCACATGCAGGGGAGTCAGGCCGGACTGTGGGGAGAGAGGGGCCAGGAGCCACGATGGGGGCTGATGACCTTGCCAGCAGCATCTCTTCCTGCCCGCTTCTTCCCCTCCCCAGGGCACGCTCAGCACAGAGGCAAGCTCTGGTTCCCCAGCCTGGCCCCAGCACCCCGGCAGGGGAACATAGAGCCACCTCCCCTGTAGCCCAATTCCCAGCAGGGAGCTCAGCCACAATGAAGAAGGCATCCGGG
>NW_010103565.1:39716-40071 GCF_000699245.1 Pterocles gutturalis | reverse complement strand
GCCCCCCTACCTCTGTGACGGCATCGATGGAGGCCCCCGTCTTCAGCAGCAGCTCCATCACCCGGATGTGGTTCTTCTTGCAGGCGATATGGAGGGGCGTGAAGCCATTCTGCAGATGGACAGATGGACAGTCATTTGCGAGAACACTCCCCCTCTCCCCCTCCCAGCCCTGCCCGCCCCTCACTCACCAGGGCGCGGGCGTTGGGCTTGGCCCCCTTCTCCACCAGCAGCTTGGCCACCCGGTGGTGCCCGCAGTGGGCGGCCACGTGCAGCGGCGTGAGGTGGTCCAGGGTGATGTCGTCGATCTCGGCGCTGTACTGCAGGAGCAGGCGCACGCAGTCCAGGTGGTCGCCCT
>NW_010103565.1:39018-39283 GCF_000699245.1 Pterocles gutturalis | reverse complement strand
AGGGCTGGGCCAGGAGGGGACCAGGCATCCCCCCAGCCCCTGCCTCGCGCCCCGGCCGCAGCTCTGGGGCAGAAGAGATGGCACGTTCCCCAGGGTGCTACCAGAGATGAGCCCCGAAATCCCTCACTGAGACTTACAGGGGAGCGATGCTGAGCAGAGGACCATGGGGCAGGCTGTCCCCAGGCCACCCCCTTCTCAGGGCTGGTCCCCTTGAAGCATGCAGCCCCCAGGTAAAGGGCTGCAGCCAGGGCCAAGGAGGGGGTCA
>NW_010103565.1:36383-38969 GCF_000699245.1 Pterocles gutturalis | reverse complement strand
CATCCAGCAGCTGTGCACAGCTTGTCACCCCCTGTGCTGCCCTGGGACCTGGCACCACGCACAACCCCCCAGAGTCCCGTGGGTACCTTGGTTTTGGCTTGAATGGGAGCCCCGTGGTCCAGCAGGATCTCTGCGATCCGCACGTGTCCATTGCGAGCTGCACAGTGCAGAGGGGTGAGCTCGTCCTGGGACAGAGAAGGGTTCAAGGGCTCAGTGCGGGCCAGCAAGGGCTGGGCTCCCTTCAGGCAGGAAAGTAACAAGGACTTTGGACTCATTCGCAAAATAAAGCAAAACTGAGCCTGCCCTCAGCCCCCAGGGCACTGCAGCCACACAGCCTCCTTCCCACCTCTACATTCACCAGCAAAAAACCTGGTTCACCCCCTCAGTGCACCGCGGACCTTCCCCTGCACACCCAGCAAGATGCTCACAGGGTGTGCACCGGGCAGCGCTCTCTGGATGCAAGGAGCTCGAGGAGGGTGATGGCCCGTGCCCTTGCTGGTGATTCAGAAGCAGTCTCACCTTGGTCCTTGTCTCGATCTGGGCGCCGCGGTCCAGCAGCAGCCGCACCATGATGATGTTGCCCCGGCGGGAGGCTATGTGCAGGGGAGTGATCCCGTTCTGACAGAAGGAATGGCAGTCTGTTAGAGGGAGCAGCCTTTTTCCCTTGTGGGGCTGCGAGGAGGCACAGGGCGAACAAAGGAGGGAGGGCAGGGGACAGCTGAATCCCTGCCCAGGGACCGCGCAGGGGAACAGCTTGTTTCACAGGGCCGGGAGGGAGGGGGGGCGCCTCCTCCTGCCCGCAGCTAAAGGCTTCGGACAGAAGCTGCACAGAGTTCACGGGAAAGCAACAGCTCTTGGATCTGGCTGCACTCATGGGACTGGAAGAGGCACACCAGCTGCCGGGGCACAGCACCAGCTTTCCCTCAGCCTGGACACAAGGTCCCAAGAGCTTCCAGGGATGTGTGGCTGCATCCAACAGAGATGAGCCATAGCAGAAAAGGTCCATGCTGGTTATTAATGGCAACTCCTTGGGTATGCATCAGTGTGCTACCTTCTGCGTGGTCCCACCTCGCCAGTGTAACCCAGCAGCTGCTGCTGCACCTGCACGGAGAGGAGGCACAGAATCCTCCCCTGGTGCCGGAGCAGTACCAGCTCCAGCAGCTTTCCATGTCGCGCTCACCTGGGGTGTGAAGTTGACACTGGCTCCACGGTTCAGCCGTTACGCTGAGATTCTCGTAGTGGGCTGCAATGTGCAAGGGGGTAAATCCAGTCTAGGGGAAAGAAGGAGGGATCAGCCCAGCCAGACACATGCTCCCTGCTGAAAGGATGGATAAATACAGCATACCAAGCTGCTGTTCTCCCCGAGGATGTGGGAAAGCTCCCAGAGACAGGATGAGAAAGCCACACACCTTGGAGAGGACATCAGCATTGGGGTCATTCTGCAGCAGCACGGCAGCTGTGCGGGTGTCATCGTTGCGGGCTGCAATGTGCAGGGCAGGCAGGCGGACCTTACCCTTCGTCCCGTAGTTGATAAGGTGAGCAACCACGTTCTCATGTCCTTGCTGCAGAGCCACGGCTAGCGGCGTGAAGCCATCCTGCCAAGGAGAGGCAGGGGAGGGGCCAAGAGCGGAGGAGCCACGGCAGCAGCTGGCACAGCCAAGGGAGCCCCAGCAAGCTGGGCCCTAGGGTCCTCCCCAAGGATCTCACCTCTGTGGCTACATTCTGGTTGGCTCCATTTTCCAGCAAGAACTTGACAACTTCTAGGTGGTTTTCCTGTGCTGCCATGTAGAGGGGTGTGAAGCCTTTCTGCAAACACATCAACACAACTCTTCCTTGAGTTTTTCAAGCCCCTTGCAGACCTACACCCCATCAATGCCCAGACCCTGAGCTCACTACACTGGGGCAAATAGTGTGGGTGTGAAAAAAGAAAAAAACTGGCAATGGAGGAGCAATCCTAGAAACTGCAAAGGGCTGCTGAAGAACCGTGCCGCTCCCACCATGAAGACACCACCACGGTGCGTGCTGGGTGCGAGCCCACCCCAGCCAGGTCACTCTACCTGTGACTGAGCGTTGACGTTGGCCCCATAGTTGACCAGTTCCCGGACCACGTCCTGTTGTCCAGCCAGGGCAGCAATGTGCAGAGCTGTGTTTCCCTTCTGAAAGACACCACAGGGCAGCGCTCAGGGGCTGGAGCAGCCCAGGATGCTGGGGACAGATGGGCCTGACGTGTGCTAACCCCCCTGCAAACAGAGTGGCCGGCCAGGGGAGCTGCGGGGCCAGGCAGCCCTTGCTCCATGCCCCATCCCCGCTACAGGCCAGGCAGCTACCCTTCACATTTACTGGCCAGGGGAGAAAGTGATTTCATCCTTCCTGTGGAGCTACTGGCAGCAAAAGCTGCATGCGTTGTCAGGCTCTGTGTGCCTCCAGCACCGAGAGATGAGGAGGGGAGGGAGGATGGGGAGCTGCGCTGGCAGTCCTCAGGCAAAGCTGCAGCGTGCGCCCTGGCAGCCAAGGCATCCCAGCAGAGCTCAGGGATGATAAACAGGCTGGGAAACGCAGACACAGGGTCTTCCCGCCTGTGGCTTT
>NW_010103565.1:9376-36264 GCF_000699245.1 Pterocles gutturalis | reverse complement strand
GGCTGCTCCTTTGTCAGCCCTGCTTCCTGCACTGTTGTCTCGCTTGTCACTGAAGAAGAACCACACCCTGCCGTGGTGATGCACGGAGAGGACGATATGCTATTTACAGAGCACCAGAGCTCTCCAGGCTTGCGACAATGGTACCGAGGCCATCGCGGCACTGCAGCACACAGCGAGGGCTGCCCAGAGCTGGCAGCCAGTGCTAGGAGGAGATGCGAGTAAAGACAGCACGAGCACACGTTGTGGCTCCTGTTCCGCCCCCCTTGAGCTCACAGCGGCTCCCGTGGCCCCCGGGGGGAGAGGAAACTTCCACCCAGCCGGAGGTGCGCAGCACGGCTTCGACTGTGCTGAAATCAGAGCCCGTTCCCCAGCCACAGCCCAGCAGCGCTGTCGCCAGCACAGCCTCTCCAGGGGCTGACAGCAAACTGCGGTTCTCTGCTTGGCTGCTGCTGGTGCATCCGGCAGCAATGGCAGGGTGCAGTCGTGCCTGACGTGACCGGACTCCCTTGTCCTCACCTTGGTCGTTGTCTCCAACACAATCTCCTTGTTCAGCAGCTCCACCACCATCTTCACGTGGCCCTCCTTGGAGGCCAGGTGCAAGGCGTTCAGCCCGTTCTGCAGAGAGCAAAGGGGGGAGAGGGGCATCAGTCACCTGCTGGGGCTGGGCTCTCTGGGTTGAATACTTGCAGGCAGTTTCAGATGTCACTTTCTGCCCATAAGGCAAATTTCCCTTGTCCCTCACTTCTCGCAGATGGATGCACTGTGCTTGCTCCCCCCTACGCAATGCCGTCAGCTCCCCGGGAGCACAGCCCTGCCCAAGCTCTCCACCTCCCAACCATCTGTTTCGGCTCCCGTACAGAACTGCAAGGTCACTTCACAGAGTGGCTTCATCCCCACCTGAATACAGGTAGGGGAGCAGAAAATGCCCGGAGATGCTCCAGCTCCAGCCCTCAACAGTCCAGTTAAACTTAGAACAGCTTCAAGAGTGTTATCACCCTGGAAAAAGGCTTTCCGCTCTCTCACTCAAACACCAGCTATCCAGGATCACAGTCGGAGAGTCACAGATTCTTTTGCTCAATCTGATCACAGCACAAAGAGTAAAAACCTAAAAACCCACACGCTTCCTCAGCACACCAACTCCAAAGTCCCCAGGAGCCTCAAGCATAAAAAGCCTGCTTCCAAGGGAAAATGCAGCGGGAACACTGCAACGCTCACAGAATAGAGCCACTGAACAGAAATGCTGCCAGCCAGCTCAGGATACACTGAGCCTTGGTCAAGCCCAGCTTCTTTGACTACGACAGACCTACACAACCCCACAGAGATGGTCACTGACACCCTCACCCTTATGAGCTCAGGAGCTGGAGATGTGGACACAGACACACGCCTTTTCTCAATTACAGCCATGCAACAAACGCCTGGAGTGCAAGACCATAGGTTCTCAGTTGCTCTCCTCGGCACACATGCCCTTTTATGCAAAGGATTCATAAATAACCTTTTGAATGCTGAAAACCTGTGAGGAACAATTATTCTCTGTCCTAACAGCCATGAGCGCAATGTTTGCAGAAGATTGTTTCCCAGCGGCCCATCGATATTTCCGCTCCAGGAACAATACAGCCTGTTCTGCACATTTGCTTTTTGACAGCTCGTCTGACCCAAAACCGCCACAGCATGTGCTTAATTTGAAAGGTGCTGTATTCCCCTCACTAAGTGCCGCAAACGCTTCCCAGAAATCCCAGCCGCTGGCTGTCAACGCGACAAATGCAGCCCTACAGGAAAACACAAAGGCAGGACTTTGCCCTTAGCCTGCACCAAAGCAGAGCTGCCCTGGACCGTCCATCGGGACTGTGACTGGCCACCTCCGCAGAAACCATCTCCTGGCTCCGTGTGCCGGCACAGCACTGTCCCCTGCGAGTGAGGGTCCTGGCAGCAAGGTGTGCTCATCCTCCTGCTCCTCACGGGTGAGATGGGATTAAAACACCAGAGAGGTGCGTGATGAAGACACTGATGCTGATGGCAGCAATGAAGGGACGAAATGGGCGGGATGAAGATCAGATGGCATGTCAAGGTCTCTGCACGTGAGTAAGAATACAGGGCCTGTGGGATAGGTCTGACCACATATATCCCTCTTTATTCTATACAGGACATGTGAGGTTGGACCTTTCCCACAGGTCTGATATTCCTCAGAAGGAAACCCCAAAGTGCCATCTAACCCCAGGGAGATGGCAGGAACCAGTCAGTGCAAAATCTGTCAGGAAACAGGACTCGCAGCCCGTTAGCAGAGACAGCTGATGACCGGCTGTCTCTGGGTGAGGAGGAAGTTCGAAGCCCACTGTCTTTAGCTTGTTGCTGGTCTCCCTGGTGCAGCTCTTTGCAGAGCCCTCTCCAGAGCCACACATTCCTCTGCACTGTGGCGGTACAGGAGCAGCGGACTGGAAATTAGAGGAGAGCACAAGCTTCAGTGTGCCCCAGGGGACTGCAGCAGCCCCGCAGCCCTGCACGGTGCTTCGGTCAGAAAGGAAAGGGAGACGGTGACATGTCCTGGGGGAAGCTGCAGCGACGGCGCTGGTCACTGCAGTGCACTCATCAGTATGTCTGAACTACACTTGCTTTGGAGACTTGATACTGAACCAGGTGAACATACGTTGGTGCTGCCTGCTGAGTCAGCCTCCCAGCATCACGACTGCTCTGGAAAGCAGCCGACAGCGCAGTCTGTCCATCCCCCTGCTCCGCTAAAGCCCCCTGGGTCTCTCCCTACAGCACCTATCCTGGTCCAGGCTGAGACACTTGCATTTGGCAGCTACACAGATACAAAATGTTCTGTCGATTCCGTGCAGACGATTCCTCTGTGCCTGCAGCTCTCCCTTCCTGGGGCAGACCTGTCTCTGCTCTGGGCTCAGCAGGGCTCCACCTGCCCAAAACCTCCCAAGGCACCAAGACTGGCATTTTGCAAACGTCCCCTGCTTGTGTTAAGCTGCAGCTTCTGGGAATCTGAAAGCCTGAGGGTTGCAGGCAAGGGGAATATCCCCAGGAGTGATTCCCAAGACATCCCAGCCACTGTGCCGTGCTCTTCCCCCTGGGCTGGGGGAGCCGCTGCGTGGCACGCTGTCCCATGAACTGGAGATGGTACCAGAAGCCCTGCAGGTTTCACCTACCTGGTTACAGGTGTTAATATCTACCCCATTCCTGAGGTGATCCAAGGCTTTGTCGAGATTCCCGGATCTTGCAGCTCTCAAGAAACTGGTTGCAGCATCAGCCTTGGGGAAAAAAAGAAAAAGCGTGAGCCTCAGCGTCCCCTGTTCCCCTGTCTCCAGCACAGGGCCAGCTCTGCACGCAGCTGCAGAGACCTGGCAGCAAAGGCAGAGACCCAGCGGTCCACGGCAGCACTGCTGGGACTGACTGAGGTGCCCCAGAGCAGACGGGGAGAGGCAGGGCTGGGACCTGGATTTTTTTTTAGCGTCCAGCGGCCGGGCAGGAGAGCTGCGCGAGGGCCGTGCTCGCCCCAGCACCGCGGCGGTGCAGGGAGGGAGCTCCAAGGGGGCTCCTGCCGCCAGGGCAACCCCCCTTGGCCCAGGAAACACCTCTGCGTCCTGGCTGATGGATGGGTCCCTGGCCGCAGCTGTGGGCAGCCCACCCTGCTGTCCTCCAGAACCGCGGGGCAGCCGCAGCGGTGAGCTCGGGCACCGGCGCCGGGACAAGGGCCCGGCCAAGTGCCCCACAGCCGGGGAAGTCACAACTCTCTTTTCCAACAGGGACGAGGCAGTGCCTCCCTGCACCACTAAAACACAGCCGCTGCAGGCAAGGCACAGCAACACTTCGAGCAACGCTATTCAGCAGTGTAAAGCAGCAGATGAAGACCATGGGATGGCTCACCATAAGCTGGAGAACAGCAGGGTGGAAATGCAGTGACGTGGCTCTGAGAGGCTGGGACCTTGGACCAGTAACTATGAGCTGATGCCTGCCTGCTCGGTCCAGCCCAAAGCGCTCTCTGCAGCAAAGAGCCGTGGACGTCCATGGCAAGAGCTCAGGACGTGCTCCTCTGCCTTCAGCTCCAATAGAAACCCAGAACCCCTCTTGTACCACTCACATTGGGACTGACCAAGGGACCTCCTGTGCTACGAAAGCCTCCATCTCGCCACCCCAGGCCATCCTGTCGTGCCCACAGCCTGGCTGCAGAGGAGCGCCCCAGATTAGGAAGCTCCTGGACAGAGCTGGAAACAGCACGGCCACGGAGGACAGCACTGGAGGCAGACCCAGGCATGATGATGCACCACGCGGGTTCAGGGCTCCTCTCTTCCCTTCTCTTTACAGGCATTTGAATTTGGACTTTGGAGCAGCACAACTCAGTTGCCTCCTGCTCTCCTCCATTTGCCCCCCCAGCCCATCCTTTCTGCCTAACCCTCCTACCCCAGTAAATGTACCCGTGTCCTGGGCGCCTCGCTCTGCTAGCCCCTGCAGAAGGAAGGCAGGACACAGAGAGGGTGTCCTGGCCCCCACTGTGCTGGCCACAGGCTGCAGAACTCAGCCTGGGCTCCCGCAGCAGTGGCTGGGTGCTGTGGCCCCTCCTGGGGCAGCCCCGGGTCAGAGGGACGGGTGCTGGTCGGCAGCACCACCCTGCCCTGTCCCCATGTGCAGCTCCCGCGTGCGGGGGGAACACGTGCCGACTACACAACCTCCTGTGCCAGCTGGCTCCACTTGCTGCCACCTCAGAGGAGAGCCCTGCTCCTCTGGGAAGAGCCCCCAGACCTGCAGCAGAGCTGCCGGCTTTGCGGAGGGCTGCAAGCACGGAGGAGACACATCGTGGTGCCTCGCTGCTCCGCTCGTACAGGATGATCTACTGTCAGAGGCAGATGGCAGCACCAGTGCTGCGCTGAGAAGGGCACGTTTGTGCTGTCTAGGGTCTAGCGAGGAAACACTGACAGCTTCAAACAACAGGCTGAATGCAAAGAGCTTTTCCAACTCCAGACCCTGCTAGAAGCCTCTGCATCTCAGGTCAGGATCAATGACGGGGCAGCACCTCAGATATGCTGCCAGCATGCCAGCCACAGCATGGAGCTTCGACAGCAAACCCCCTGGAACGTCAAAGCACAGCTCGGCCAGGCGCTCCCACCCATGGGACACACACAGAGCTGCGAAGATTAAATGGGTAAAACCGTGCAGGCTCCAGCAGCAAAGGGCTCCCGAAGCCCCAGCACACCCTGCAGCAGAGACCACAGGCAGAAGGCAAGCAGAAAAGCAAAGCGCAGGTCTCTGTGGGCACGAAGGAGAAGTGCATTGTATACTCACAGCCACGCCTGGACCGGACCTGCCCTTTCGTGCTGCCATAGTCCGGCACTTGAGCTGAAACCTGAGCCTGGTGTCCCCTGTCCCCTCCTTGGTTATCAACTCCCCAGCTTTGAGAGAGCCAGTAAGTTACATTGCATTCTGTCTAAAAATACAGGCTCCCTCCTCGCACCAGCGCAGACCCTGCAGGGATCGCCAGCCGCTAATGGAATTTGTTCCTTTTCTCTCCATTATTGTGTCAGACAGGATACTTAATACCAAGCCAGCTCCAGAAAGCAGATGACTGCTGCCAAGTGCAGGGAGCGGGTCAGAGCTGCAGGTCCCACCTTGGGAACAGCAGAGAAAGAGCAGCCCCGCAGATGTGCCCCGGAGCCTGGCATTTCACAGGTAACACCTGCACAGAGGAGAGGGGTCGCGGTTCCCTCCCGACCCTCTGGACATGGGGCACCAGGGCCTGGAGAACGTGCGGAGGCTTCAGTGCTTCAGAGGTGCTGCCCTGAGGCTCCCCATGCCCCGCCTGCGCCTTCCGGAGATGCACAGAGAGATGCAGGACATCTCCAAGACCTTCTACAGTCAAAAAAATAGCACAGCACATTGGACTGTGCTTGTATTCTCCTTCCCTTTCTTTCTTTCAGGAAAAAGCTCCCCTTGTCTCCTTGCTGACAATCTAAATTTTTCCCTTTCCCTCTCCTGGCTGCGATTAGTGGCTTCCTCTGCTCCTACTCACGCGTGTCTTCCTGCTCTCGCACCCTCGCCTCGTGGAGCGTTACTGCTGCTGGATGAACGTTCTAGCCCCTGCGCCCTGACCCAGCCCGCTGCTCTGCAGCTGTGGCAAAGGCAATGAGCAATGGGGAAGTTCTGCCAAAGCAGTGGCTCAGGCTGGGTTTCAAGGCTGCAGTCAGAGGTTCAGCAATCCCGCTCTGTCTGCTGGCTCTAATCTCTTCTGGCAGTGCCTCGCTCTCACTCCCACCCAGGGAGGAGCTCCCACCAGCTCCTTCTGCACACTGCTGATAACGGACGGGAGGCCTCAGGTGACGAGGGTCTCATCATTTACAGTCTGTCTGCAAAAGTGGCCACATTTGTCAGGAGCATCTCTCCGTAGCTCCGCTGGTCTAACACTCTCTCTCTCGAAGCTCCTGATCAGGAGCGATGTGGGTCACCCTTTCTCTAGGATAGGAGGAGCAACGTCAGCTGAGGCATCTTGCAAACTGGGATGTGCCAACGATGCGAACAGCAGAGAACCAGCAACAGAAGGGCCACCGTCCCTTCAGAGTTGTGTGCTGCTGCTGCTAAGGGAAAGCACAGTTCCACCATTGGCCCCATCTTGGGGAGGCAGCAGCAGCTTTCGGCCCTGCCAAGCAGACACGCGTCCTCCTGTTCGGGGCCAGTCTGTCAGTGAACGGGGGAACAGAGCCAGACTGGGCTGGGCTCAGGGAGGGAGGACAGAGGAGGTGCAGCCAGGAAGCGCCTGGTGGGCTGGGCAGCACACGATCGCCCCGTCAGCGAAAGAGTCCCCAGACTGGCAGTGGGATACAACCTGAACCTGGCACCAAAGCCACGTGTTGCTGCAGGTATCCTACCTAGACAGCGTGGGAAGGTCAAACGCACATCTCAGAGGTCACCCAGTCACTTCCAGTTGCTAGTGCCAGGGCACTGGAACCCACGGCCAGCGCTGCCCGTGGGGAGGTGCAATAAACCCTGCAACAGACCTTGAGGCTTGCGCTGACATCTCTTTGCTCACAGGGGCTTTTATCCAGTAGTGGGCATGATCCTCAGTTCTGAGGCATCATTTCCAGCAAAGACAGCAAAACCACGCGTCAGGGTAGTGGTTTACATTCAAGCAATTGCCCAGCCTAGGGGTTTCTCTGGAGCCAGAGCTCATTCCGACCAGGTCTGCAGGGGATAACCTGGATCCTTTCTCATCAAATGAGAAGAATATGTCAGTCCTGGAAACACACTAAAACAGCTGCCAAGATTAAGAGCAGTCAAAGATGGCACCTAGGGTCTCTCTAAGATGATCAGGGAAGATCAGGAAAATTGAATCAGAGATTCAACTCAAAATGCCCAGAAACAGAAATCACACTGTGCACCTTACAGGAGCTTTCTCTCCTATCTGTATTCACAGAAACGTGACACTCTCAGTGGTCCCTGCAGTGTAAACAAAACCTCCTGGCAGGTTTCTGCCTTCGAAGTAGAAGACGGCATTCAGCAGAGCACAGCATCTCCAGAGAGGCCACAGCAGCAAAGCCTCAGGCAGGCAGCCAGCGGAGCACCGAGAGCAGGCTACCAGGCACATACTGCAAACCCGGATGAAAGAGAAAAGCAAAAGCACTGGGAAAATTCATTAGATAAAAGGATAAATCCATATGCCCCAGTTCTACTCTCTGATCATCCTCACCTCTGCCCACACCATTTAGGACAGGTCCGCAGGTCTCAACAGGACTGAGGAGAGACAAGGCACAAGAGGTCATCTCTGAAAGGCATACCCCAAGCGAGTTTGTTCTCATTTCACGCACCAGCCCGAGTAAACCCTTAGTCCGTAATCCCTTCTGCCGAGTGGAGACTTCACAGTGGCCCCAGGCCTCCCAAGGCATGGACCACGGGCCGATGGCTTATGTGCCCAGCAGAGATCCCCGGGACAGAATGCAAGGGGGAGCCCAACCGTCCTGCAGCGGGTGAATCAGAGCACGCAGGGAACGAACGGTCTGCTCGCGTTCCTGCGGCAAGGGGCTGTCAGAGCTGGAAGAGAACTCAGCACAACTGGCAGAGGAGAAATCCCAAAGCAGAAGAAAGGGAGCTCCTGGCAGGCTCGTGGGAAGGGAGGCAACCTGGGAATTAGTGTTTTGGAAGTACTGGAGAGGGGGTGAGCTTTCAGGCATAGACGCCAGACTGGCCCCTCCATCAAGCACAATCCTCCACCATTACATAATCACAAGTAACCAGCTTTTGGAAAGCCCATTTTTATGCACTCCTAACAGGTGTGGCAGTTCTGGAGTGTCCCTGGCCCTGCAGTTCAGGGCCAAGGTTAACTCGGTCCCTGCTGAGCGTATTCAGGGACAGACAGCATCTGCGCTGCCATTTGGCTCCTTCCTCCCCCCTCGCAGGTCCCCTTTGCTAGATGCTGAAGCTGGAACAAGTTCAGGACTGTGAGGAGGGTGGATATCAGAAACAGCTTAATCTGCATCGAGCAGGGACTGGGGAGCTGCCCCTGTACCGCAGACTGATCCTTCTGATAAGGATCCTCTGGTGCTACAGCCTACAGCTCCAGCAAAGCTTGCCTCTGTCAGTTCCACCTGCTGCTCATGGATTTTTACAAGTAGTAGCATCAAGACCTTGTTCTGCCATTTGCAAACCATCACTTCCCCAATGAAATACAGTACTGAGTCCAGCAGCAATGAGTGAAAGAGGGCCAGTCCAGAGGTCTGAACAGGGAGCTGGAGACCAGGACACCGTTCCTTTCACACTGAGCCAAAGCAAGGCAAGAATTAACACAGCCACTGCTGCTGCCAGCTGAGGCTACGCACACCCAGGGGAAAGCTGTCACTCTCCTTTGATGTTAGCAGGAGCCTCTGCTCTCTGCATATCCTGAAAAAGAAAAGCTATTTTTACCTCACCAGAAAATATATAGACTGTGACTGAAGACAATACACGAGAGCTTTTTGCTCAGGCACTAGACCTCTTCTAACAACAAAACAGGGTTTACAGCTGCTGAGAGAGATGCAGCAGCACTGTAACTGCTTTCTCTTTCCTGCTTTCCTCATGCACTTCCTTCCTCGGACCATGACATGGTTCAGGCAGGCATGTGCAATGAACACCAGGGAGTTGAGAGGTCTCTAGTAGGTTGCCAGTGCAAGGGGGAAAGCAAAGACATGCTCTGAGCCTGCCTGATGCAAGCCAGGGACTAAGGCACACCTTGCAGACCAGCCTCCACCCGCCCTGGGCTCTGGGCAGTGCCCTTGCTCTCCGGAGATGTGCTGGAGTCCAGACCATGCCATCAGGATCTGCCACGGTGCCTTGCAGAGAAACTGCCTTCTCTCTCCCAGTGATGCTTATAAACTGCTCCTCTTTCTGTCCTGACTCATCCCTACCTCTGCTTCAGCAGGGCTGGTCCACACCTGCTTTGCCTGCACAAGCAAAAGTGCCGAGAAGGGGGCTTTCTGCTCGGATCTGCGTACCCCGAGGAATCACAGTACAGTCCCTGCGCCACGGCTGCCACAGATCCACTGCCAGCAGCATTCAGCCAGGCTGGTCTGGCCGGTGCTCGGGGTGCAGCCTCCGGAAGCCATGCAGGGAAGAAAGCATAGACAGGAAAGCACCTGAAGCACAGGCCTGGCAATCTCTCTGTGCCAGCTGAGCCCTGGCGAGGACGTGCGCACAAAGCCGGAGCAGCACAGCCACCTGCTCCGCAGCAGAGCTGCTGCAGCACCGCGCCTAGAAATAAACCTCATCCCCTGCACCTGTCCCAGAGCTTCGGGTGGGTGAAATAAGAAAGATGACAACACAGAAATCAACAGTTACCACCACAATAGTACAAAAAAACAACACTTGGGGCACCTCCTTTTTGCCAACAAAGCACTGGTGAGAAGGATGAGGCGCGTACGGCACCGGGGGACCCAGCTGTTCTGGATTCAACACCAGGCTCCACCACTGGGTCCCAACATGACCTTAGGCAAGTCCCCAGCGACCTACGAAGGGCAGCAAACCCTTCCTGCTGTTCCGTGGTCCATTTAGCTGCAATCTTCTGGGGAAAAAGGCCGTTTTCTCTGGACCAGACTTAAGTCTATGTTAACTGTCCAGGATATACCTAAACTCCCGCATGCAAATCAACACCCTGAGAGCTGACCTGATTCCTCTCCCCCTCGTGCTGCCCAGCGAGCCCCTCACCATGCCCACGTACTCACCCTCAAGTAATGCAGGCATGGCATCGCTGCAGGAGAAAGTCAGCTCGCCCTGGACAGCCAGGGTCTGCAGCTCTGACCAGCCCACGTACACCAAACGCTGCAGCAAAGCCAAGTGTGAGCAGCCAGCCTGGAAGAGGTTTATCAGCAGCAGGACTGCGTCCTATCGCCACCTGCACTCGCCTGCCTGCACGCTGGCACAATGGGGAGGCTCCTGCCTGGAGTCTGGAGATTAGGGGCTGTCCCACGTCAGGGGCTTGGGGAGAGCTGCTGGGCTGGACGGGAAGGGGTGGGTGAGCATCATGCCCGAGGCACCTTTCATAAACACGTCCATGAGCTGTAAACAGGGAGGAGCCCCTGTGCGTGAACCCTGCTCTTCAAATGGCACAAGCGAAGATGAAACCAGAAATACAAAGCAAAACGAAACAGCTCTGTGTCCAGGACACACTGTCTCTGGGTTTGTGCTGCACAAAGCAGGCTGGGCCAGAGGCAGTCAGCAGGAGACCCCAGGTTGTTCACTGGTCTCTGCAGACCGCGGCTGGGCACAGTCCCAAACGAAGGGCACTGAGGTGGAGCTGAAATGGCAAATGAGGTCTAGTGACAGCAGCTCTAGGCCCTTTGTAGGGCCTGGAGCCCACTGCAACACAATGAACGCGCCCCTTCCCCCCTTCTACCTGCACAGCAGACTCCTGCTCCAGCATCCCTTCAGGAGATCCTTGCTTGCAGCAAGAAGGCAAGGGGTCCACAGTGGCTGGTGCATGCCCTCTCTGAAAGACACGCAAGGGAGTCACACCAGTTGCTCGAAGGAACAGACCTCCTGGAGACCGCTCCCCTCCCACCCGCTCCTCCTGCTCCAGCGCGGGTGACGCCCGGCACAGCGATGCTCACCTGGCGGTCCTGGCTGTCCGGAGGCACCCTTCTGCTGGTGTTTGCCTATTCCCATCTTGGACCTAGATGCTAAACCGGGGCCACCTTGACAACGTACTGGGGGGCTGCAGGGGAGCCGCACGGCTTGGTTTCTATTTCTAGCTACCATTCACGTGTCCCTTTTTGGCAATTTCAGGTTCAAGGAGACCAAGGCACTTCCTCCCAGGCAGCGGGGCCAAGCCAGTGAATGCAAGGCCATGAGGTGATCACACCTAGAAGGGCCTGGGCAGCACACAGATAAATATGGCTCATGATGCTTGCAGCTTCAGAGAGAAAAAACAACAGCTCTGACAGCTGTGTCTCCTTAGGGAATTCCTATAAAACAGCCTGGCCTACCACTGGGAAAGCTTATATCAGCTGAGAGGCAGGAAAAGTAGATCAAGAAAACCTGTTAGAATGGAAAAATGCCTTGCATTGCATAGAATTTTTTTTTTTTTCATACTGACCAAAGGCCACATTGAAGCATTAGAGCAATGCAGAGTTCTTCAGTCTAAAGAAAACACCTTCCCCTCGTCCAGTGCAATTCAGGACTTCCCTGGAAGTCTGAGATCCCTCTGGTGTTTGAGGGATCACTCGTAACAGACTCCACCTCCAGTTCAGGCACAGCTCTCATGTTAACTATCAAAAGGATGGGCGCTGCAACTGCTGGCGGGCACACTACATCTGCTCTGAAAAGCATTGCTGCTGTGAGCCTACAGAGCACCGCTATCGTCTCAGATCCTGCCCCCCGCCCCGCATAACTGCGTGTCATGAACGCAAACACGAGTCCTCTGCGCCCTGAAGACAGGACCTTACCGTCCAGAGCTTATGAGCCTGTTCAAAGTTGCTGCCTCAGCATAATGCAAACTTTCTCCAGGTCCTGCAGCCCGCAGAATAACACACACACTTGACAAAGCCCTAGAAACGAGACCGGTGCCTTCCAATCCCTTTGGGGCAGGTACACGCCAGCTTCCTCCCTTCCCTGGAGAAGGTGGAGAACTGAGCACTTTGCCTTGAACCGTGCAATACACTAAACCATTTCTCTCCTTGGCTGTTTGTGGAGCTGGTCTTTTTGCTACGTTAATTGCTGTCTCTTGCTAATAATATTTTTCTGAACACTTCCCACTGCTCCTTCTACTGTTCTCATTCACTCATTGCCACCTCGCCCGAGGCATCTCTGAAGTTCCCCCTATCTAACTGCAGACAGGTGAGTTGCACGTGTCAGTGCTGGAAACTAATACCCTCGGGCAGCTTGCTTTACCAGCAGTTTGTTGCCATTATCTTGCCTGTTATATCTAACAGGCACATCTTTGACACAGCTTGCACTTCTGGAGAAACCAACAGTACGGGCACGACTCTGCCGGAGAAATCAGAGCCTGGGAGAGGAGAAAAATAACAAATACAGCTCCAATAAACAAACAGCTTTTAATCCCAAGAGCTCTGTCCTTTTCCATGAAAACACCTCAAAAGAGGAAGGTCTCAGGCAGCTCCTTAACACTTACCTGTTTCCAGACCCTGAGCTGAGATTGGCCGGGTTGCTCCTTCCCTAAGATTTTATACCGTGTCCTCTTGCTAGTGACATCTGAGGACACGAATGTCCCCTTAAAAGCCTCTGAGATGGCACAGGTCAGTGTCATGTTGCATCCACAAAAGCTAACACAGAGTTAAAACTGTAGCTTTGCCAAGGGAAATGTTTTACAATGGACACAACAGCAATACTCTCAGAGAAAGAGCAAACTCATCTCGAGAAAAACTGGCCAAGAATTACAGCGAGTAATAGCTGTCAGCTGCCACTGGGGCCACTGTGCACACCTGTGGGGCTCAGGGGACTTCTGCAAGCCAGGGTTCCAGTATTAAGTGCTGCTCCCTGGATGCTATAGCATCTATCACACCCACAGGAAAAATAATTTCTCCCTCTGTCATCCTGAGCTGGCTCCTGGGATGAGACTTGGCAGGCCTGGTGCCGCTGCGCTCCGGATTTACACCTGACACAAAAACACTGAATTCCAGCAGCAACTGCAGACTGTTGGTGGGGCAGAGAAGCTCCCTGCCCAAAATTTAGAAGGAAGAGGAGGTCTGTGAAGAAATCTGCTCCGTCAGCTACAAAGACTTTTGTTTTTTCAAGATACAAAGTTCTGCCTCTGACCTTTGGAGACACTCTTCAGCTGCGCTATGATGTAGCTGTGGAGAAATGCAAGGCTCCTTCCTCTGCGTTGTTATCATCCCTGTAACCAGAGAAGCCATCTCCAGCACCAGACGCTCTGCTGGCTGCTGCTAATCTGTCCTCAGCTGTTCTTCCTTCATTTAAGGGAGCAGGGAGCGCAGGGTGTGTGGCAGAGAGCCTTAAACACGTTACCCTGGAGAAGGGTAAATAACCTTCCTTAACAGCGGGCTTCCACATTGCGAGGACACAGCGCACGCCTTTGCTCAGGGAGTGCAGAGCAGCCCCTCCTGCTCTCAGCAGCTCCAGAAACCATCCCAGGACGCGCTGGGGGAGAGCAGCTCCTCTCCGGGCGCTGGCTGTGCCCTCCCGGTACAAGGACACGAGTGCACGGGGGCTCACCCCCCTCCTGCCTGTCCCCTTGCTGCTCACAGAGGAAAACGCTCCCCGTGCCCCTGCCACCCGCTGAGGCTCCGAGGAGCAGCCGGGCTGCCGGGTCCTGGTCAACAAGCTGTTATCTCAGGAAACATGAACGCAGCGTTAAAGCTGAGTCAGCAACGGGAGCGGAATGATCTAAATCCTGAGCAGCTCTGCTACTGCTGCCCAGCCACGGGTAACGGAGGTGCTCAGATTCAAGCAAGGAGAGAGCGGGGGTGACAAACAGTGCCGCTGCCAGGCTGCTTCCTCCCGTTAGGAGACAACAGCAGTGCTGTGGGCATAAACAAGCAGGTAACAACGCTCTGCAGTGCTTCACTAGACACTGCTGCTCAGAGCACGCGTCCTCGGAGCGCAGCGAGGCTGAGGCTTGCTTTCCTCTGCCCTCTGTGGTTCCCGGCACCGTGATCCACAACTTCACAGAAGTCCACAGGAGCTGCTGGTGCCTCACCTCTCAGAGGGCCAATCCCTCGGCTTCCAAAGTGCTGGAGTCACCAGCCTCGAGCAGCACAGAAGCACGTGGAAGGTCCACACCGACGCCGGCTCTGCAGCGTTCCTTCAGAGGAGGGGCTACGCAACGGCACGTGGTGGGAGGGGGACAGAGGTTTGCTACGCACAGATTTCCCAGCCCTTGCTCACTCCCTAGTTGCCTCTCCATCTCTTTTTATTGCTGGGGGAGCAGGGGAGCCAATCTACAAGTACTTCTCCCCAAATCAGTCTAAAACCCAGCACCCGGAAGCGTGGAACAAATAAAGCCTTACAAGAAATCTAACGGACTGGGTTTGCAAAGCTCAACAGCTAACAGAAATCAGAAATCTCTCCCCATCATACCCCTGATCTAAGAAACGGTTTAATGGCCACCCATCCGTTCAGAACTATTTGAGCTGTGAGATTCCCAAAGGAAAACCAGAAATACAAACTGAAGAAATGTTCTTCAGGTGTTTCTTGAACTGTGCGCTGTGACGTCCAAAGGCATGATTTTGGAGATGAAGCAACCTGCTCTCTTCCTTAGAGAGACAGCTGCCTTGTGTCAGCATAACCACAGTTCAGTTCCTGGAGAGGAAGCTGTCTGAAGCCCAAAATCGGGATGTTTAGGCAGCCCTTCTCCCCTCCCTGCATGCACGCTGACCACACAGACAGCTCCACAGCATGTGCCTCTCTGGTATCTCATGACGTGATTCATACGGTGTTTTTTTTGCTCATCATTTAGATGAGCCAGGCAATGCAACTGAAAATTTCATCACACCAATCTGATTCATATTCATTAGGGCACAAAAACTCAGGAAGTCAGATTCACAGACTGAAGAGATGAAAGAGCTGCAGAGCTCCCAAAGGAAAGGAATATTCATGGCCCACTGTTTACACTGGGGCTGAGTTCTGTGCTCTCCTGGCTGCAAAGATTTCTGCACAACTTGTTCAGCAACCTCTGCATCCAGCTCTCCTGTCCAGGGGACCAGGAGACATCTTGTCCACAGTGGGGGGCAAAAACATCCACTGTTTCTCCCCTCTTAGAGACCAGGCAGTTCTGAGAGCAAAAAAGCATCCTCTAACTCAGTCTGAATCTGAACAATCCCAGTTCTGGGAACTCAGACCTTGGCATTATGCCCACAATATGGGCCAAGGGCAAATCACTTCTTAATTACTGCTCACGGTGCAGATTTCTGCTTTCACTCAGGCAGGTACCCATCTGAGAGACACAAGACCCTCACCAGGCTGCCGTTACTCCACCGCAGGTATTGATCCTATTGGGTCCACTGGTCCTGCTGTAACGGCAAGATCACAGATCCACGGAGACACCTAAATGTTATGCCTGTTTGGGGATCTCAAGATGGAGAGATTTCCAGCACTTGGCTGTAGTGCCTGCCTGGAGGCAGTGCAGACGGACCTCCTGCGAGAGCAGATGAGCGCATAGTCCCCACCTGGCAGGCTGCACTCTGCTCCTCTTGGAAATAAATCTGCTCTGCTGCTGAGCATCAAGCAGGAGAACAAGAACTCAGATCCCACACTTTCAATGTACCCTTATTCTCAGCAGCCTCTGAGGTGACTGCAATGCTCCGAAGAACAGTTTGGCAGATCTGCAGAAAATACACTTGAAATCTTGAAACCCATGAGTTCCATTTAAAGGTAATTAATGAATGATTCAGAAGAGATGTGCACATTTCTGTTGTATGCCCACAGCCCTGCTCTCACTGATCAGCATTTAGGATGATTTCATCGCACAGTAGCTTTTCCTGAGGTCTAATTCAATTACATAAGATGCTGCTGGATGAGAGAAGCAGAGTCCCAGAGTCCCAGAAAGACTCCCTCATACACGGCTTTGCAAAGTGAGCAGTTCTGCAGAACAGGAGTGACGACAGAGCTCCACTGACCCAGCAGAGCTAATGGCAGCCTCCCTATTGTTCTAAAATTGATCAACGATTTTATTTCTCCCAGTTGACCTTTCTCGATGAAAATCTGCAGTATCAGCACTTTTCCGTGGTCGCAGCAGTAAAAATTTGGGAACAAAGCCTCTCTGGAACCTGCCCCTCAAAGCTCTGTCAGCTACCACAGAGGAGATGCGGGGGTGCTGCTGGAAGTGAACTTGCCACCTGCAGACACCAGTGCAACTGCTCCTCTTCACAGCCGAGATGAATCCTCTGGAGAATGGGATCTGAACAGATCATACCCTTTCCAGCTCTGCTCTTAAAGGTGCCCCATCAAGAGATGGATGCTGTGCGCCTGAAACCGAGAGGAGCTGTTGGAACAGGGACTGCGTATCTGACCCCCAAAAGAGGCCAGGAGTCAGGTTCAGAGAAAGGCACAATGCTGATGAGAAGAGATGGAGGAATCCCAACAATGTGCATCCTTACAAGCTCACTTAACCCT
Organism: Pterocles gutturalis; assembly: GCF_000699245.1. Classification (NCBI taxonomy): domain Eukaryota; kingdom Metazoa; phylum Chordata; class Aves; order Pterocliformes; family Pteroclidae; genus Pterocles; species Pterocles gutturalis. The sequence continues at coordinate 19,719 of NW_010103565.1, read as the reverse complement.
TCTTAACCAAGGAGTAAACAGGCCTCTGCAAAGCTGCCCCTCTGCGCCCTTCCCCAAGGCAGCCTGCTTGGTGTTCAGACTGGCACTGCAGCTTATAAAAGTATAAATACAGCGACAGGAACAAGCTTTCAGATTTCTGGGCACACTGGCTTTGTCCACATCCTGCCTTGCTAACCCAGGCAGGATTCAGACCTTCTGCAGTTTATTGCAGAGACATCACACATCAGACAGACCAGGACACGTCCCCTTGCTGTGGGGAGTTCAGGAGAGCAGGCTTGGCTCTCAGAGTCATGCTTGCTTAAAATTTCCTCTGCCTGAAACATTCAGTGAATCTAATCCAGCATCTACAGAGGCTAAGCCAGCTTCCCAGAGCATCAGCACTGCCAACAGCTCCAGCGAGCACATGAGGCTGGCCACCCAGGAGAACGTCTGCTAGCAGCAAGGACACATCAGCAGCACAGGAGGCAGACATCCGTTCGTTCCCCTTCACTGCTCTCCCGGCTGTGAGATGTTGTCAGCACAGCAACGGGCAGCAGGCTGCTTGCAGGGCTGGCAGGAGCCAGTCCCCGTGCTTTGCCCGTCCTTCCAGAAAACGCTGAGACCCACTGGCCCAGCATCAGCTTGGGACCCTCGCTGAGAGCCAGCCCAGCACTACCTGTGAACGAAGGCTGCCTAAAGGGAGCGTGGCGAGGAAGGACATCACACACTCTCTCAGACCAATGTCGTATTTCACAGTGTTTAAGGCTCAGCTTTATCTTCACTCCTGGAAATCCACTGTACCCAGCACCTGTGGAGCTGCAGGGGCCACCAGAGGCACCCATGGCAGACGTCCCGAGGGCAGGTCACCGAACAGCATTCGGCACCTACAGAGTCAACGCTTGAAGCAGGACTTGCTGTCCCAGTTCCCTTGAGCGCCAGTGGAGAGAAACGAGCATTTCTAAGGGTATAATTCGTCTGACCTACTTCCCTGTGCAGTGCAGCACGGGAAGGCTCCCTCCTCCTCTCCCAGACAGAGGGAGCCGGGGGAGCAGTTCGGACGCAGAGGTCTGCATCCCAGCACCCTCGCCGGGGCAGACCGCCCCATCACAGCAAGGGATCCCCATGCCACCGGCAGCACCAGGCGCGCTCATGTCCACGATGACACTGGAGCTGGTGTGTGGCGAGCAGCCCTGCGCTGCCCCAGGACACCCAGCAGCATGATCCCATCCCAGAAACGTCCAAATCCTCTCATCTGCTGCTACCATGGCAACGCCAGAGTGAGGATCCGCCAGCCTTTGATGTGCTGATCTGTTTAAAGCATGCAAAATGCCATTCGGAGGCTGGGGAGCTGCTGGAGGAGCACCTGACTGCCCTGGAGATGGAAGACTCTCAGAGGAGCAAGGATTCACGCACACCACCGGCACCGCTGCCATCTCCTGCCGTGGCCAGCCATCACCAGCATGCTGGTGCTTCTGTGCTCCCGCTCACCCACTTAGTGGCGTTTAATATTTAACATCAGACAAGCTGCTGTTTCAGAGGGTAATTTGGGTTACTAATAAAAAATCCCCCTCCCCCCCGCAAGGATTCAAAACCAAGATGCTGTTACCCCCGGTTATCGGTGCTGGCAGCAAATGCTGGGAGCCACAGAGCAGCTACCGGGGAATCGGGAAGGGCTGTTCCAGGCCACAGAAAAGCCAGCAGAGCCAAGGAAGATGCAGCACCTCCCACTGCATCGCAGGCGGATGGAGGAAGCCGTTCAGAATGGTAACGGGCTGTGCACGCCATGGGAGAGCAGGCTGTTTGATCCCTCTCCAGCAGATCACAGAGTCCCTGCGCGGCAAGGACACCTCCAAGCTCAGAAGGACTGCACAAGTGCTCAGCTTCAAAGGTGAACACTCTTGTAGCATTTAGCCCTAGGATTCCCTGAGCCTTTGCACAAAACCAGCGCTGTCAGTGCCAGGAAACACTGGGCGCTGACCCTGCACGCCACGTGCGCTGGCTGAGCTGCTGGGTTACGGTGGTTCCGTACAGCCCAAGAAGCTCTAAAATGTGAGGGCACAGAGGAAGATTCTAAACATTTGAAGGGGTTTTATGGTAGACTTCTGGCAGAATTTGCTTTACCATCTGGAACACAGAAAACTGAAGCAGTCTCCGACAGAGAGAAGATCTATGTCCTCCACTCTGCCATTTCCACTGTCGTCATTTCAGGACTCAGCCTGCTTCACAGTTGCAAAGTTTCCCCTGTATTCCACCCTCTTGCAAAACTAGTGTTCCCATACCCAGAGTAAGAGTAGGCAGCCTTCAGCAGACCACAGAAATGCTTCAGAGAACTCAAGGAACTGGACAGAAACTATAGAGGATGCTGGATACCAGGCTCACACAGGCAGTTCAACCTAAAACCTTCAGATTTCCTTCTTTTAACTTCTCAAAGCACAGGGGGAGTCTTAGTCTTGGCTCTTAGCTCTAAAGCACAGCTTTTAAGCAAAGTGAATTAGTGACAGATGCCAACTCCTCTGCCCAAACATCCACAATTTACCCACAGCGCCTATGGCCATACAGGAGCAGCAGAAGAACCGTCCCTCCCTGACCCCTCTGCTGCTGCGGACACTGGTGTCACCCGTGTGTTGAGGCCCCGTGGGGACGTGCTGCTTGTCCCTGCTGAGATGTCATCAGGAGATGGCGAATGCTGCTGCCTCACATGCTGGAGGAAGAGAGGGTGTCTATGCCTTACCGAGCTGCTGCTGGCTGTGGAGAGCTCCTCCGGCCGGTCCGAGGCAGCTCTTGCCATCGGTGGGGATGAGTTCACCAGTTCTGAGTCATTGTGCTGATGCAGTACTGATGGGCAGCAGATATTTTATACTTTCATCCTGTGATACTGCAGCTCCTCTTACTGCAACCTCAGCTCCGCAGCCGTTTGACAGCAGCTTGACAGCGAGCATTCTTCCCAGCACGCGCAGGAAGGGGGTCAGGCTGCTGACCATCGTGCCGCTGAGCATCCGTGCGGTGGCACGTCCAAGCTGCATGTAGAGAGCTGCCGTGCCACGCTCCACTGAGTGATTCCTGCTTGGACCACATCTACTGTCACTGTGAGCTGACATGATCCTGCCAGGAAAAGAGCTGAGGAATGAAAAAACTCAGAAAATGATACCCTGCAGGCCAAGAACAGACCCCACCTCCTAAGCTGAAATACCCCCATGCCAAAGACAGTGGCCTGCAGATATAACTTCTGTTTCAGCATTAAAGACGGGAAGCAGAAGCATAACACTTGCCACTGAAATAAAAGCAAGTCCAATATCAAAAGCCAACGAGGTAAGTTTTCCCTTTCCGAGAGCTCCCTAGCACACCACCCCCCACACTCCCTGCCCATGCCCACGGCCAGCTCGAGTGTCTTCACCCACCACAAGGCAAATGGAGGGGGGAAAGAAAGACAGACAGAAAGACAAAAAGGCAGAAAGAAAAGAAAAAAAGAAAACCAACAGCCCAAAACGAGAAACTCCATGCAGAGATTTGCAAGTCAAAGACACTGGATTATTGAAGATTAGCATCTTATTTAAGAACACACTATTTACTCCTATAACGAAATCCATGGAAATAATTTACAGTAGAACGTTATTGAGTCACATAGCAGAGTAAGAACCCAGAGACAGAAGAGGTGTGCACATGATTACAGCACATAGCACAAGCACAAGAATCTCTTTCTTTGCAAACTCCTGAGCCAGATAGACCAGAGCACAGCAGAGCAGACTATGGTACCTCCAGCAGCACGGCCAAGGCATACTCCAGGAAAAAGCACGACAACCTCACTGCAAGAACCTCGCCAGCACTTTATCCAGAAGGCTGCTAGATGAGAGGAGGCCTATTCACATTGCTCAGGACCCTCTGTATTTGCAGAAGAGATTCCAAAGTCTCCGAGTCCCATTCACAACAGCTGACCTGGAAATTACAACTTAAAGCTGGGCTACGGCAGAAACTAGCATCTGCTGCTCAGCGGAGCCGTTTCTCCAAGGAGAGCGATGTGTGCATGCTAGGACACAGTGCTCAGCCCTGAGAGCAGTGCCTGCAGCCGGGGACAGAGGAAGGAGAGCAAGCTGCTGAAGTATCTGAGAAGACACTGAGTTTAATAGCAGTATGTTCAGAGACGGGAGGGTCAAATGTTTGGAAAGCCTAGGACAGCATTTCCCACAGCACCCGCCCAAGGCAAGGCTCCGGGACCCTGCGACCACAGGACGGTTCAGCCGATCAGAGTGCTGACCAGACAGCTTGGTCCCTGTGAGGTGACAGCACAGACAAGACCCTCTTCTCTTTCCCAGAATGTCCCTTAAAATAGATGACAGACCCTCCAAGTACATCCCATCCAGTGTGTTAGGATGCCAGGCATCTGTACTGCCTCAAGGTCCGTGAAAGCGCCAGATGACGTGGGGGCTGAACTGGAACGAGATCTAGATGGAGAGGACAGGTCGGTGTCTCTGCTGCCAGTGGCCAGCAGCCAGAGATGTGCACAGTGCTCCTGGGGCATCCGCGGAAAGGGGCAGTATCTTCGCTGTGTTCAGAGATGCTCTGTGCAAGCCAGGAAGTACACCGTTAAAGCTGAAACTGTCCTTAGCTCACCCCACACCTGCCTCTCTCACCCACCACAACAGGATATTCTCATAGCATTTATCTTATTCTTTGTGCTGCAATCAGCAAATCCTGGGAAAGGCACAATGCTCCCATCCCAGGCATGGCATCATGACAGAACTAAATGGACTCTGAATACACTATGCATTTCCTGCAGACTATCTGGAAGCCCTAGTTTTCTGGTCAAATGACACCATTAAAAGGTGAAAATATTTCTCATTTGTTTGCAGAGACCATCAGATCAGTCAAAAATCTAACACAGTTTATACTTTGCAAAGGGTTTCAGCACTCTGTTCTCTGCATTTCCCACTTAAAAGGTCCAACACATGCACATGAATGCACCCTACAAGCCCTGAAAAGTCCTGTCACCACAGTGCAGTGGAGGATTATAGCCTTAATTTCTGTTTGTTGTCTTGCTGCAGTACATTTATTGCTTAAACAGGAGCCTTCACAGTGACCTGGACACACATGCACACACAAATGTGTGCGCACGCTCTCTCCTCCTTTCCTCATCTCTGTATAAATATAGAAGCCTCGTCTGTTTTCTAAATGCTCTCCTGCTGCTGCATTCTCTCCCGCCGCCTCCCAAGACACTTTGGTGAATACCTGCTGCTTTGTTTCTGCTGTAGATTTTTCACTGAAGCTGCAACATTTTGAAGCCGTAGATTTAACATAGTCCCCTGCATTTGCAGCCCCTACACAGAAATGTATGGGTCTGGCTTAATGTTTCACCCAGTCAGCAAAATTTGGTTTGCAAATAGGAAAGGAGCTTGAATTTTGCGGCTCAAAACATGCCATAGTTCAGCTGTGAAAGGAAATGTGAATTTTCAGATGGTCCCCTTATAGAGAGGTGTCAGGAACCTCCCTCCACCCAGGAGGCTGCCCTCTACTCATCTAGGATTTTAACAAGGCTGGTCTATCCAATCCAGGGCTAACATTTTCAGAATCTACCCTCGTGGCATTTTGAGAGCTGGAGGTGAGGACTGCTAGAGCGATATAAGTAGGGCAGGAAACCAGAAATCTCTGCAATCCTTGACCCATCCTTCCATCACACCCCCCAGTGATGCTGCACCTTTACGGACCAGCAGAGAGAGAAGAATTTCTGAAGAACCTTGACATACTTAGACAATTAAAACAAATTAGCATAATTCAGACTAAACTTCTAATTTTAGCAATCTGTAAAGCTGCTTTCCTTTGAGCTCAGATCTAGCTGGCTGTACCTCAGCTTCAGCACAATACAGGCAGTTCCCCACGGTGAATAAACCGATCGCCACAGCCATCAAGCCATCAAGCACAGGACTTCCACAAAGGCACTGTCTCTTCTTATCACCGTCTCTTGCTTCTCATCCTCCTGAAGGCACTTGCTCTGGACAGGGCTCACTGCCCTGGCCAAGGGACCAGGCGCTGAGCATAGGGCACAGCTTGAAAGAACTTGCTTCCAGAACAGATTTCTGAGTGCTACAGGGTTTCAGATGTTGCTCACCTCATTCCAGGACCTCGCTAACTGGTGGGCTCACCAAGCACATACAGATGCCATTATTCCCTGAATAATTTAAGAGCCTGCAGAGCAGCAGCGCAGACTGGCACCAGCTTCCCTCAGCGGCTCCTCCCCAGCAGCACGTCCCTGCAGCAGCTCTGACCTGACATCCCTCCACCAGGCACCCATATTCTGTCCGTGTGCTCCCCGCCAGCCATCCCCCCAGCACGGTGCTGCACTTCCCTGTGCCTGGAAACGACAGGAAAGGACACAGGCACCAGCACTAAAATGCCTTGCTAGCTACCTGGTATACGAGCTGTTCTTCACTTACAACTGACTTTAGTATTTGTGGACAACTATTTACCAGGAAAGGGACGGACTTCCCAAGTCAAACTCGATTCATTGTGTATTAGCTCACATTATCTGAGACCAGGCTCTCTTGGCACCATATCCTGCAAAGGGCATGGCAGACAGTGAAAGAAGAAACAGACCAGAGAGGAACTGCTACCATATAAATGTTCTGATTTTTCTAATGGGCCATTTGAGAGAGCTCTTGGTCTGTGCCCACCGCAACGAACCCTGCTCAGCCAGGAACTCCTGTAACCTCCCCACTGCAGAGGAACACTGAGATCAGGATAACTTCTGCATTGCCATTTTCCTTCCTGAACATGAGCATGCCGTACACTGTCCTCTGCCATCGCTCCCCCATACCTAACGCAAACACTGCAAGGAAAATACAAATGCTGGCAGCGCAGATGCTCCCATTATAACCAGTGCAGGCTGCGCTGCAACCTAACAGAAAAATGCTAGAGGGTGATTCTGAGCAGTGGCGAGTGAAATCAGACGGAGTTTAGTCAAAGGTAAGTTTGAAACAGCTTCTTCCTGCTGCTGACTCCGTACCAGTGAGAGACAGAGAGAGGGGGAGTGGGAACCTTAGTGGGTTGTGAGAAAAATGTCCCCTCACAGCCTCAGGCAGCCGAGCAGCACAACACAGCGCAGCACTGATGCTTTTTTTAATCCTGACAGCATCTCCGTTCGTACAGGACTCCAGTGGCAGGTCAGATAAACAGCATCAGAGGAAGTCATTGTCACACACAGCCCCTGTGCTTCCCAACCCAGCCTAAAGCAAGAACTAAATATTTGTCAAGCTTCTATGAATCAGAGGTCTGAATCTCCTGACAGTGCAGCCAGCTGACGCAATCCTCCCCAGGTCCTGACGGGACTTGCTTCCCCAACAACCTTGACAGAGCTTGGAGGGTCACAGTTACCTTGGAGTCACACAGAGGAGCTCCACACTGGCACACTGGGCAGAGGTGGGGTGCAAATCCTCCATCCCTCAGTGCACCGCATCACCTGTAAAGCAGCTCTTGCTTTACCCCAATTTACCAGCAGCTGCATATACAAAACACCCTCCCAGCTTCACACACCGGGCGTGTACAGCAGAAAAGAGGCAGCACTGTACTGCTGCCTTGAACCTAGCACACGATTTAAGATGGCTTTTTGATTTGCAAACGCCTTTTGAAAGCCGATGCAATAGCTGCATAGCTAACGACTGAGCGCACGCCTAGTCACATCGTTTAATGCTCTGCCTATGCTGTCCCGCTGGTTAAGTTCAGAGCGGTAAAAGCGAGGGCTTCCTTGAGTCTCAAAGGCTTTGGCTGTCCTGATATCCCTGCCACTGCACAGTAGCATCGTGTTCCAGGCAGAAGATACCGATTCCTTTGCAGAAAAAGTGCCTCAGACAGAGTACTGGAGTCCAGACACACAATCCTGGCTGGAAAGAGCTGATGCCAAGAGCTGGAGCCTGGCTGGAGCCTCCGGAGTCCTCACGGCCTCCCCCAGCACGGATCGCACATGGTCCTAAAGGTGCCGCACCAGACGCTGGTTATCTTCTCGGGGAAGGTGCCTGCACAGACATTGCTCCTGCAGTGCAAGGAGAGGCAGGAGGAGTTTTGGCTGACGGAACCGACAAAACTCGGGAGTGGGAGACAAAGAAGCTGCAGCTGGAGCCGTTGGTCTTGGAGCAGGCGAAGGAGACGAAGCAGCTCTGTGCTCTGGGACTGCCGGTGGCACGGTCCCTTCTCCTGCTGAGGAGCCCCAGCTTGCAGGTTAGGTAACAGCCCAGCCCCCAGCAGCCGGTGAAGCCCTGGGTGGCTGACGGTCGTGTCACTTCTTTGCCAGGAACTGCTGCCACTGAACGCAAGAATCCAGGTGGCCCAATCCAGCAACTGCACCAGGACAGACATCCGTGGGACAAGCGCACAGTGCTGGGAAGTCCAATTACCCCGGGGACCTTCTGAACCATCTGCAGCCCAGGTCTGCTCAAATCCTTTCCCCTCCTTCGTCACCCTCTAAACCCAGTGCCAGCTGAAGGCTGCTGCTTACTGACAGCCCTTGGAAAGGATGGTCGGCAAGCAGACAGAATAGCCCCAGTGGCTTCCCCTTCGCAGGACTCCAGCAGTGATTTCTCACCCCAGTTTTTCATGTGCTTATTACATGATTCTGACAGAGGTGTCTGGATTTTCCATCTCAGGGATCCTAAGCTTGGACTTAAGTTCCAGGCTGACACAGCAGGACTGCACCTTTTAAGTGCTCTGCGTGACTTCCAAGTGAGGGCTCTCTGCCTCTGGAGAGAGCCCGACCACAGCACACCTGCAGTGAAAGGAAGGAAGTGTTCTGGACCATCACTACCGCCCAGAACCGCAAAAAAAAAAAAAAAAAAAAGACAAATAGCTGCATCCAAGCACAGAAATCGCTGCTATCCATCACCACTTGCCTGTCACTGCAGCTGGCCACGTCAGAGCCTCCACGTGCAGCCCAGCAGCTGTAACCGAGTGGCTCTGGTCCCCTGTGAACCAGCCACAGAAATTTGAAGCTAGGATACTGCGGCAGGAATAGCAAGAAGCCAACTCAGATGATGCTTGGCAAATTCTCTAATGGCAGTGAACTTCCATTATTCAATTCACGCCCTCCTCTGCTCAAGGGCTGCTCTCTGTCACACCGCCTGTCTGCAGGGCATCCTGAAAAGCCACCAAGGCATTGTGCTAGACCTCGTCAATCCTCACAATTCAGCACTCACACTCAACGTGGGAACGGACGGGACTACTGAAGGCTTGCTCCCTGGGGCCATCCTCAGACTGAGGCAACCTCCAGCCCTGCTGCAGAGCCCATGGAGCCAGAGCACTCTTCAGGACACGTCTGGCTGCTCAGGGGCAGCCCGGCCCAAAACACACGTGTGGCTGGGCTGCAGAGAGCAAGGGTGAGCAACAAGATACCATTCCTTAAATCCTTGATGCAGCCCCCGTCAAACAAAGCATCAGCTCTCATCATCTGAGTTACAAAGGCTGAAGGCAGTGAATAGCGGAGGAGGGACAAGGTTGTACACCTGGACTGAGCCTGTGCTGAGAGACAATGGACAGCACCAGGTCAATCAGGTTCTCGTTACATGTACTTAATACAAATGCCAAGAAATTGCCATGGAAACTAATAAACAACAAATATAATAATGGTCCAAGAAGAAGGGTTTTGGGCAACACAGCATTAAGTAACAGAACTCGCTGCCTCTAGGCATCCCAGGACACGAGGTTCTCGCAGGATTCACCCATGCAGTTCATGTGACACATGCACAATCACGTGAAAATGTCTGGAAACGCTCAAGGATACAAAGCTCTCATGCCCCAATACATAACATCAGCTTGCGTGGTAGGAGAAGAAACTTGTTCTGGGGCCATCATCTTCTTCTTCTGGCCATCTCCACTGCTTCATCTCGTGCTACCACTTCCCTGGATCACAGGTTACCCCCCTACTAGTAACTTGCATTGCAGCGGTGCATGGTGGGCTCAGTCCGAAACCAAGACACAGACACGCTGCACTGGACAAACTCACAGCAAATAAACAGCCTCTGCCCAAAAGAGCCTGTACCTGCATGCAAAGCACGAGACAGCCTCAGGCACAGGCGGAGGAGCACGGGGACTCGGAGACACAACAGGGGTCTCAGTCCATCCTGGGGGCCAGTGCAGGAGCCTTTTGCACAGACACAAGATGCATCCCTTGCAGGCTCACAGGGCACGAACAGACACCTGGGAGAACACAGACTAAACCCCTGCAATGGCTACAGCAAAACAGAATGAGAAACGCCAACACCTTCCTGTAGCCCAAGGAGGCTTGTACAATAAACCACGGCCACTAGAGACACAGAGGATTCGCAGGCAGGGGATAAGATGACAGAGCTGCCCAATAGCAAGATCTCCTGATCTGGTGGTTCTTCACA
>NW_010103565.1:0-9345 GCF_000699245.1 Pterocles gutturalis | reverse complement strand
CCCTCTGGCAACGTGTGAGACAAGCTGCTTGGTCACCCTGCGTGAAAGAAGCCCTGTGGGGAAGAGCCCTGGGCACGCACGCAGTGAGCAGTCATCCTGAAGAAGGCAGCATTCGACACGATGGTCGCGTGAAAGACCCCACATCCAGCTCCATTGCTGCCGGCTCCAGCCTCCACCTCGGTCCTGAGCATGAGCACTGAACCCCTTCTCAGCTGCCCTCTGCAGACACAGACCCCTCCTGGGCTGGCAGCTGGAAAAGCAAAACATCCTTACACCCAGCTTGGGTCCGAGAGGAGCAGGAGGGCGAACAGGGACTCTGCCGACCCCGACCACAGTCACCGAGCTAGAGGCAGGCACGTTCCCTGGGTTCACCACTCAGCTGGACACGAACTCCCCAACATGCCAGAGCCCAGCCGACTCCTGCAAGGAGACCCTGCCCAGTGCTCCCCATGCTGCGACCATCCCAAACAGTATACTGCAAAAGGCTTGTTCACTGCTGCGCGGTCTGTCCCGTCGCAGGGACGCAGACCCCTCGGATCCCCAGCTCCCCCACGTCACAGCGTGTCTTGGCTGCAGGTGCCACGCAACTCTTTCACCAGGAGCTGGTACCTTCCAGCTGAGCAAGTCCAGACACTCTGTAGGTGTCTTTGGGTCTCCCAGCCCATCACAGACACACGTACACTGTGCTTCGGGGGGGGCAGGGCAGAAGGGAAGAGGGGTGAAACAGGGATGAATGAAAACTATGAATTCCAGTGTCCAGGACTAGCCCAGACAGCCTGAGCCAGCAGTTGTCCAGCAGTGTAGCAGGAAGAATAAAAGCCTGAGGGCTGGTCAGCGGTGCCTGTCCCCAGCGTCGCAGCAAGACCCTTCTCAGGACTCGCAGCGCACTGAGATGCTCCAAGCAGCAGAGCTCTGCTGTGAGTCTCTTGCCCAGAGGGGGCACACAGAAGTCTCCAAATCTTTTAATAAAGGCAGAGGAGCAGCCCACCTTAGACATTATTGTATTGCAACCTCCTCGCACATACATCCTTGATTATCCTTGGTTTCACCTCTCCACTGCCTCTCTGCACTGGTGCATAGCACATGCACCCTCAGGCCCCGCTGTGAGAAGAACATTTGGTTCAGGAGGTCTTCAAGGGGCAGCAGAGCTATCTTAGCAACATGCCTGCTCCTGCAGGAAGCTGGCAGCAAAAAAAAAAAAACAAAAACTGTCAGTGAGTTTCCAGAGAGGAGCTACAGCCTGAAAGAGCCCAGGCTCCAGCATGTCAGTGTCAGAGGGGACAGACACCTCTTCCTGCTCCCAACTCCCCACTCGCCTGCTGCCAGCAAGTACCTTGCCTGTGCTGGGAGGGACGACCCGTGTCCTCTCTGCGCACAGCCTGCCCTAAGCAGCAGCAGAGCTCACCATCCCTGCACAAAACTGCTTTCTCTGTTCGCAATCTGCTCCCGCCGTACCCTGGTGTCAGTGTTCTGGCAGAGACCAAGCAGGGCTTGGAGCAGACATCAAAACTGCTCCTTCGCTAGAGAAAGGGGTGGGGGTCTCTTGCCCCTTTGCTCTGCAGACACAGAGCAACTCTGGGAAACTGCACGAAGCTAGAAGCCCGCAATTTTAACTGACAGATCAAAACTGCTACTGGGCTGAGTGAGTCTCTTTAGCTGCCTTGACAAACCCCTCGCTTCCTTCCTCCCGTCACCTGGCCTTTCGATACCCCCCTCCCTAACCTGTCAGGGCAAACAGCAGATTCCTGGCCCCCAAAGTTGTCCTCTCTTGGGCAGACTGTGTCTTCTGCTGACTGCACATGGATTTGACTGCCCTGTGTCATCTCTTCCCCCACCCCTCTGCCCCAAATGCAAACAGCACTCGCTGCCACAAGCACAGGCATCTGGATACAGGGCTGCTTGCCCAAGTGCCACTGACCTTTTTCTTCCGCCTGCGCTTGCGGTTGGATTCCTCCTTCTCCTTCTGCTCCTGCAGAGCCTGAGCCTCAATATCTTTGATTTTCTTCAGCTGCTTAGCTGCTTGAGCCATGGCTGGTCAGACTGCAGTTCCCTCTGGAGCTCACACCTGCACTTTCCACGCAGCGCCCTCTGATTCCTGGCCAAGAAAGTCCCTTCCCCTAGCTCAAATGCTCTCGACCCAGATGAGAGTGAAACCAGCAATGAGAGGAAAAAATGGAAAGCAGTCAGCAAGCCCCAAAGGGCAGCCGATGTCTCCAGCCAATTGCTAGATGGAGTCTGGGACACCTTTACAAAGCAGTAATAATCCTAAATCCAGCTGTTCCAGAGGTTCTGTGCACCACTGCAGCAGCCCCTGACTGCACTGGCACATCATGCAGAATCCTCCTTGTGGGACAGGATGCCGGGCTGGTGCTGTGCTCTCCCTCCCTGTCTCTCCTGCAGCACGAGAAGAGATGCAGGCAGTCAGCCACAGGAAGGAAAATAACTCTCAGCAATTAATGCAAGATGACAGTAGAGAAGCAGTGAAAAAGGAGGCTGATGCATTTCATCCCGGCTTCTGGGTTCTCTGTAGCAATGGATAAAGAGCAGTACCCTGCATGTAGTCAGGCAGTGGCTTTACCACTGCAGTGCTGCCGAGGCAGGCACATATTCCAGTCTCTCCAATTTTCTTCCTCTCAGTCACTCTCCGTGCAGCAGCCGCATCACTCGCTCACTCTCTGGGTTATGATTCCAGCTCCTTTCAAGGGGAGCAATAAGGAATCGCTGCATCAGTTAGGAGGCAGGCAGCATCTCTGCTCAGAAAACAGTCAATACTGCAAAGGATGTGCCAAGTACTGGAGCAAAGTGCAGCCTAACAGCATCCTTTCCTCCTCACATTTCTCCACTGAGTGAGCAGCAAGGGGAGGGGGAGGGATCTTGGCTGTGAATGGGAGACAGAAACCAAGGGATCAGTCTGCTCTTTGACTACACAGCACCAGAAAAGTAAACCAGAGCCGCCAGCTCCTGCCCATCCAGGCATCACCAGAGCTCAAGCCCTCCCTGAGAGTCCCCAGACAAGGCTCCCGGAGAGTCACCCACTCCTCCTCCACACACATCCATACATTTCACCTGCAGCTGCCTTCCAAAAGCACAAATAATTCCACGGGGGGAGCCGGGGGCAGGCCTGGGGGTGTAACTTTGATTCCTGCACGCAGAATCAGTGCGGTGGGGGCCAGGATAAAACTGGGGTGGACTCTGGTGGTGACCATAACATGACCTGCAGCAAACAGGCACTTCTGAGCAGCCCTGCCTTTACCAGCTCGATTCTTGTCCCTCAGAAAAACTGTCCCCTATGTGCAAACCCATGGGCAAAGCACCGGGAAAATTATCTACCAGCTGGAAGCCCTGCACACGCTGCACTTTTCTGGCACGGTCTCCCCAGTTCTAGACAGAAAGGGTCCCTTTTGTGTCAAAAAATGGTGAAGCAGGGATTAACATCCCTTTCTCAGCAACTACTTGACAGTCACTTACAGGTTATTTAGACTGGCAAGAAGCTGAGATTCAGACAACTGTATAGACACTATAGGTCACTTTTCTGTCTAAGTAAGTTTTCCTACATTTCTTTTCTTTGAAGTTCCTCCAATTCTGTTGCTTCACCCACAGACCAAGGAGGGTGCTAAAAAACAGGAAAAAGACTGGCATATCTTACAGTTTTTAAATAATATGATGACTGAGAGTATAGAGAAGGTCCTAACAAAATATGAAGAATAGGAAATACTCAAATTTTACAAGGCTTTTCCAAGGACAGTTTTAGTTCGGTGTGCTGTACCCACATGGATAAATAATACACTCAAGTCTAAACACAGCTGCACACCTTTATATAGCAACATCCTATGAATGCCCATGCAAAAAAAAAATTTACAAAATGAAATAGAAGCTGCATAGTGAAAGGCTCCCCAGAGAGGAGGTGACAGGCGCGCAGCTGCACTAGTCATCCTCATTGTGGCTCTTCCACATGAGCATTTTGCTGGCCAAATAAGGCAGAGGCCAAACACCAAAAAATGACCCTTGGTCAACAACAGGCACCCAGGAGGCAAAGCAGTTGTCACAATTATCCATAATACGCAGAGAGCTCCTCACTTCTGTATGTCTGACTTGCATCCTAAACCAGCTCTCTGCTAGTTTAGAATTCTTCATGAAGTATTTTCTAATTTTTCAAAACAGGGAACTCAGGAACGAAACCAAGTTCTCTGTGTGCAGCAGCATCAGTTCCCCCCACACGTGCTCACGGGTGTCCGAGCCCCAGCCCCCCTGCCCCAAGCTGGGCACCCCGCGGCTCCGCATCTGGTCCCCACCCAGGTCCTGCCCTCCGAGCCCTGGGACCGGCGGGGTCAGACCTCAGAAACCCACCCCTGCGGGCAGGGGCCGTGCCACGCTCCAGACCCCGGCACAGGGATCCCTTTGTCCTGATATCAGCAACTTCGCTTTCAGTGGCCCTGCTCGAGCAGGGGCTGGACCAGCCAGCTTCCAGAGACCCCTTCTGACCTCAGCCATCCTGCAGTTCTGTGACCCACGAAGGGACAGAACACACTAGCACAGCATCTCCAGACTAGACAAAAGGTTATAAAGAAGCATAGAAAATTGTGGCTGATACAGATAACACACACACACAAATATTCATTGTTTCACACAAAAGAAGAATCAGAGGCAACATTTGAAACAACTAAAACCCTCCATATTATTTCTATTCAACATAAAAATGAACTGTGGGATTCACTGCTGTGGGATGTTGTGAACACCAAGCCATACATGAGGGAGATCGATTTGAGCAGGATAGGTCCATCACAGGCTACTGAACGTGATGGTTTGTGCCCATTCTCCTTCTCTGGAGGCCCTTGAGGCACAGCTGGGTTAGAACGCTGGGAAGGGATGCTAAAGGGAAGGTGAGATAGAGAGGACCTTTCCAAAGGCTATTCCTGGTCACAGCATTTATCCCAAACCC
Organism: Pterocles gutturalis; assembly: GCF_000699245.1. Classification (NCBI taxonomy): domain Eukaryota; kingdom Metazoa; phylum Chordata; class Aves; order Pterocliformes; family Pteroclidae; genus Pterocles; species Pterocles gutturalis. The sequence continues at coordinate 4,406 of NW_010103565.1, read as the reverse complement.
CCTCCCTGTTGCCCTGTGCATTACTGCATGACTGATCACGGCTGGAAAAACACTTGACACATGAGTTGCAGTCCCCTAGTCCCTGCCTGCCCACAGAGCCGAGCTGAGACGTCTCCAGCAAGACTCCAGACAGCCCCAGGTTCAGACTCCATCTGCACGTTGGAGGGATTATTGATCTGATATGCTTTAGGGACATGCTGAAGGGCACCAAAAGCATCATCTGCCATCCCCAGAAAAGGAGGGTGCACTTGAGCAGATGAGTTGCTTTTACCAGTGCAGCTGAGAGGGATATCTGTGCTTTTCCAACGTCAGAAATGTTTCCCTGTTCAAATTCATTTTCCTCACCACCTTATCCAGAGTAATATCATATTCTTCAGCCCCTGGCTATAGCACAGTGATCTGTGGCTGTACACACACCGCCAGAACCTCCTGACAGCGCTACCCCAGAACATCAGAATTTTCTTTCTGCCTTCCTCCTGCAGCAGCGTTTGCTGCTTGGACTCGCCAACATCCGTGCAGCATTGGTGGGGAAGGCTCTTGAGGACAGTGGTCATGTTTCCTCACAGACCAGAGTGCCAGTCTCACAGCTGGACAGACAGAGAGATGATCAAGGCCATGGCCTCTGAAGACACTGTTTTTTCAGTGTCTTCCTTTGTCCCCAGTCTCTCAACCATCACCTGCTGACCAGGCAGGCCGTTCTGATCACTTTCTGAGGACCAAATTCTGTGATTTGCTTTGGTCTCAAGAGCTTGCTCACTAACACAAACCAAAGGAGGACAAGGACACGCCTAAAGCAACTGCAGTCTTGCCTACTTCAGGCTGCAGATTTTTATCAGAAGGGAACACAAAGCAACTTGAACCTGCTGCTCTGGAGAAAAGCTTCTCCCAGCACAACTGACCACAGCCCTGGTTCAAGAAATCTACTGTCCAGTAACAATTAAATTCTTCCTACATGACACCCTTTTCCCTTTCACCTCAAGATACCAGGGAGGATTTCATCCCTGCTGAGCTCTTAAGTCCAGAGCTGTCGTCCTGGTACAACCCTAGCTGACAGCACCTGAAGTTACATTCACTCTCTATCCTGAGGGGGTGGCCTGCCTACTGAGTGGTCCTTGGAGTCAGTGGTGGTTGTTTTTGAAACATCTGTCTTTAATTTTGAAAAGTCCGAGTTAATGGAAGTGGGTATCTCTGCCACACACATAAAATTGTCCTGTGCAGGGGCTTACACTGATGATGTTCTGAGTTATGGAGCATTTGGCCTCGGATTGACATGAAGCTTCCACGTGCTGTAGGTGTATGGCTGGTAGAAGGGACCTCAGAGATCTGCTGGACATGAAGAGAAGCTAATCTCCACCGTTTGTGCTCTTTCAGCAAGGGCTCAGGACAGGACAAGTGAGAAATGGACTTAGTAGTAATTTCACTTAACTCACCACATAATTTTTTTGTCCAACTGTGATTTTTCTCTTCTTTGGAGAAGTTGTTTGGGAAATACCTGTAACAGTAGATGTGTCATATCTTGTTGCTGCTTGTTCCTACAGGATAAAATGGGGAAACAGAGGATGACAGAATTTCGGTAAAGAGACCTCCTCCTTTAGCTGAAAGGTACCACGCACATACACTAGCCAACATGTTAGTAGAAAAGAAACTTTTCAAGAACCTTATTTAATTATTTGGCACAGAGCACCATATTTGCTGGAAAACAAATTATTTGTACTATGATAACTCTGGTATCTCAGTCAGAGACTGGCATTCTACCATGTGACACAAATGACAAACACACTGACAACCCAAAAAGTTCACAGGGTAAAGTATTTGGCAAGGGAGAACAAACAGATAGTGACAGGAGAACCCTTAGGAAAATAATCACACAAATTAACAAGGTCATTATGTGCCAATACAGAGCTGTCCTCCAGAACAGAACCTCCTATAAGGAAGGAAGCACAGAAACAAATTCCTGACTCTGCAAGGCACTGCAGCTCGTTAAACATGCAGCTGGACTCCTGCCCTGCTCTAGGTGAAGATCAGTGTTTGGTGAAGTTGCCCAGATTCTCTGTGTTAGGGGCAGAAGGATTTTACATTCAAAGCTAAACTCCAGGCAATTATTTCTAGGTTAATTATTCTGGCTGACAAGCTGAGAAGATAAAAGATGCTGCAGGCCCCACCTTAGCTTCTGTAAACTTCGTCTGCCCTAGTCCTGCTGCTGCAGAGACAGGATCTCAGCAAGGAGCTCTCTCGGAGTTGGGAACCTGATTAGAATGGTTCTATTCTTTTTAGCATTTTCTTAATTATCTCACTGATGAGCTTTCAGAACTGTCAGTCCCCTTTAAGATCATTCTCCTTTCAGCTGGCCTCTTCCAAAACCACAGCACTGGTCTCCCAGGCAGCAGTTTGTTGATGTGGGTTGCATTCAAACTCTTCCCTGCATATTGAGAGTTGGTAACAGACATTTTAGTCCATATATCCACTAATTTAGAGCAAATATGACAGTGCTGAACGGAACAACTCTCTCCATGTCCACAGCATGATATCCAGCTGTGGCAGCACAGAGCCTGCAGCAGCAGATGTTGACACCATGGTGCAAGGCACTGAAGGTTCTTATACTTCAAGACAGTCTGATTTCAGCCTTGTCCTAGCTTGGCAACTCTCTCTCTCTCAAAAAACAAAAACAAAAACAAAACAAAACAAAAAACCCCACAAAACCAAAAAACCCAAACAAACCCAAAAAACCACCAACAAAAAACCTCCCCTATTTAGTCATTCTCTAACAGTAGGATTTGATAGTTTCTATGACAAGATTCCAAAAAAGAGGTCACCTTGTTCATGGCTCCTAAATGTGATTATCATCAAGTTAGCCCACACAAACAGGTTTCAAACAGGTTTTCTTTTTTTTCTTTTTTTTTTTTTTTTTTTTTTACCAGCAAGCAGAGACAGTGCAGCCTATTTGATCAAATAGTGCTTTTTATAAACATTTCTTAAGTAGCAGCTACTGTTTATCAGCTCATTAACTCTGGAATCATATTTCCATGATCTTGTTTACAGATTTCCATAAACACTGACTTTTGTTCCTTGGCCCACAAAGCTACAAAGTTGTTGTAAATTTTATGTTCCTATCCAGACCTTTGCTTTTTCTTCTTAAAACAGTTTCAGCTACCTTAAGAACTGAGAAATGCACAGGAAGTTTAATTTTAATTAACATTAACATATCACCCCTAGCTCGTCAGGTTGTGATCAAGCATTGCAAAGACCTCAAATAATTATTTCAAAAGCATTTCATATCAGCATGTGTAACCATAATTTGGTGCCAGGGCATCAGATAAAGGCTTTGAATTGCCCTACTTCTCAGTTTAGGATACAAGCATTTTATTAGAACATAACTGTATGCTGTTATTTCATGGATGTGATTTGCCATGACCATTTCAAATTCTAGAGTTATCTAAAGCAGCAGAATTATTCTGTAGTTTAATCACTCAGCACATTAATTCTGGAAGTCAAAGCCATTTTGAATTGCTGGAGGACATGCAACTGTTCTCAGTTGGTATTTTACTTTTAAAACCCATACTGTATCCTAAAAATTAGATGTTTCTGAAATTTGTAATAAATAAAAGCTGACTCCAACAGTATCGTTGTTAGATACCAATTCAGGCTGAGCACATTTTAATGGTCAAATAAAATCTGCTAAATTCAGTGTATACAAAAAACGACAAGCAAAAAGCAAAAGACCCCAAGCCACATTAAGTATGGAAAAAACAGGGCACACTGGGCTGGCACCCACCACTTCATAACTTTGCTAATGGACAATGCCAAAGCTTCCTTTAATGAACAATTTAAAAAAATGGAAAGTAAGTTCGGAGGGATTAAACACACCTTTCTAGCTCAGAATGGTTAATTCAGTCACAACTCCAGCACTGACTATGGGAAAGTAACACACAAAGAACACATAGGACGCAGATCTGCTGAGGTCCTGATGACTCTTACCTGTGACAGTGCTGATGTACTCGCTGTAATTCACAAGTGATTAAAGTGGTGTTAACCTCAATCACAGGTCACCCAGTCTCTCTCTCCTTCACGTCTGAATAACCTAAAAACTGTGGTGAATAAATGAACGAATCACCCAGGAGTGCCCCTGTACGATTAACTTCTACCTGTATCTTGTCGTGTTTGATCTGAAAATTCAGGTGCCTCAAAGAAGTGTAATGAGTCCAAGACAAAACATATCAGCTTAAAGGAAGATGCAGCATCATCCTCACCTTACATAAACTCACATTCCATCTAGGAGGGCTGGAGAGACGAAAAGCACCTCAAACTTAAATTTACTAGTTCTTAAGGTCCTTTTCATTTATTTACCGTGGCACACATCACAGCTTGCTTACTTGCAGACACAGCGGTGACCGCGCATCAGCGGAACA
>NW_010103564.1:784-2035 GCF_000699245.1 Pterocles gutturalis | reverse complement strand
AACCCCGCTCAGAGCAGAGCTGAACGCTTCTCCTTCCCCTCCCGCAGCTGAGCTCAGGACAAGTCAATTAACATTTCTGACTGGGGAGGGGAAAAAAAAAAATCCAAACAGTTCATTTGTCTTTTGCATGACTCTTCCCTCCTCCCCCTCCCACCCCGTTTCAAAAGCCGGGTCCCAGGAGTCTATTATGGATAGCGGGGAGGGAGGGTGGATCGCCAGCTAATTTTACCTCCTTCACCAATGACAGTTGCTGACGTTCAAATTAATGAAAATAAAAATTCAACATGGGCTGAAGTCTTGGCAACTGCCTGCCCCCGCGGAAGCCAGTGACCCAGCGCTGTGTCTGTTCAAACAGCTACATCCTACCTCCCGTCACCGGCTGAACAGCGCTAAAAATAAAATAAATAAAAGGAGGGCTGAGAGAGGCGCTGAGAACGTGCGTGCTCGTCCTCGCCACCTCTCACATTTCTTAATGGCTCCATCCAGCTCATTCAGGCACTAAAAAGGTTTCAAAATAAAACCGTGAAGAGCTTTTGAATTGCTGTTTGTCAGCCGCAAACGCACACGTGATTTGCAGCCAGAAACACACCTTCTGGAGCCATCACCAGGCATCACCCACGGCTCCAGCCCTGCCTTTATGTTCCAGCCTCAGCCCCAACGCCAAGGGAGGAGAAAACCCAACCAGCACCCAGCCGTGCCGCCACGCGCCTCTGCAGGGGGACCGGGCGGCAGCTGAGGAAGGGGTTAATGGTAGGGGAAGAAAAAAAAGCAGAGCAGAGCCTTCCAAATGAGAAAGGCAGCAGAACAGCAACCAGCAAGAGCTCACATCCATTTACTGTAGCTGCCTCTCTCCCCTCCTGGAGAGGATGCTCCATCACATGCTCCCCCGCCACCCGGTATTCTCTCGTTTAACACCCATTGAACCAGGGGCACGTAACATTTAAAGCTCTCTACAGAGCTGCATAAATCTTTAACTAACCCTTTAAAAATAAAAGCACCTCCTCAAAGCCCCTTCCGTGGCTGCGGAAGCAGGATGTAATGAGGTTCCCTCGTCTCCCTTCCCACCTATGAGTCACTCCTGCTCAGGCTGCCCAGCAGAACCACCGCTGAATTGATCACTCACCTACAGGTTTTTCAAATTTTTATTTTAATACGGCATCACCGTTAGGAACGGAACACTCGCCTGGAGCTGAGCAAGTTCAAAAGGATCCTGCAGGAAGACTTGGGTAAAAAAAGATTAAAGTCTGTTCT
>NW_010103564.1:399-747 GCF_000699245.1 Pterocles gutturalis | reverse complement strand
GACCCCCCGGAGCGTTCTGTCCCCCTGCCAGGCTCCCTCCTGGCCCTGTCCCCCCCAGGAGCTGGTTCAGAGCGTTGTGCTGCTGGAGAGGGGCTGTCTGTCCCTCACAAACCCGTAACCTCTAAACGGCACCTCCACATCCCCTCTCACCAGCCCCTCTCTTACCTGTGTTTTCGTTAACAGCCTTATTTTAAGGGATCTCTACAAGTCCTACGAACAGCCTGACCCTGGTCCCAGCCTGACCCCGGTCCCAGCCTGGCCAGAAGTTTGGGGTGCAGCCGAGAGAAGGACCCACCATGGTGGCCCTGCTCTCCCTGCTCAGTGCTTCTCTCCAAAGCAAATCTTCTC
>NW_010103564.1:0-346 GCF_000699245.1 Pterocles gutturalis | reverse complement strand
CGGGAAGCCAAGGCAGAGGCGAGTTGTTGGAGGGAGAAGGATTTGTTCCACGCTCAAATCTGCTCCCCAGCCAAGGGTGGGAAAGCGCCACGCGTGCTCAGACCCAACGACCCACCTAAGCCAGGGCTCTGCCCAGGGGCAGCACGAGAACATCCAGTAAAGAGCAATCCTCCTCCTCCTGCTCCGGATGGTTCCCTGGGGAGTTCCTGAGCCCCAGCCACATCTGGGCTGGTGTTCGATAGTCCCCAAGGAATCCACCCTTCACGGACTCTGTCACCAAAGCTACAGGCGTGTCACACCCCAGGGCTGGGCAGAGGACACGGAGGCTGGCTGGGAACACGCTTTA
>NW_010103563.1:2869-5440 GCF_000699245.1 Pterocles gutturalis | reverse complement strand
CCAGCAGAGAAGGGCTTAAGCTGGTTAGGGTGCCTGCCCCCACCCATGGCCAGGCCCGGTGTTGGGGACAGAGGAAGGGTTTTGCAGTGGCTGTTTTTTTTTAAGGGCAGGTAGTGGCAGTGGGGGATCTTGGGCAGAGGGACCTGCTGCAGCGCTGCCCAGATGTCTGTTACTGATACGCAGCCGCGTTTGTGTTCTTTCACTCCACCGCCATCCATTATATATGGCCAGGACAGATTCGTGGGGCTCAGTTACACGTGAGAAATTCCATCGAGGAGCTGGAATGGAATCAAGAAGCAGCAGATCAAAGCCTTTAAACACTGATCACCCGGTGAGGATCTGTTACAGATTCAGGTGTCCTTTCATTCCCTCTTTTTACAGCACCGAATATGAACATAGTGAATGTGATGCAATTTTGGGAGGAAAATACATGGTTTGTGGGTGTCTTTTTTTTTTTTTAACTGAGTGGAAAATCAGTCCTGAGCTAGTACAGCTCCACCTGCAGCTGGTAACTGAATTTGTGCCTGAACATGAGACTGCCCGCTTGGGCTCTCCAGAAGCACATTTAGGATAAGGATAAGCCATTAGGAGCCTGTCGTCCCAGTGGGCGAGGGCTCCAGCTGCAGGGAATTCATCACCCCACAAACTGGTTCTCTCACACTCTTAAGTTAGCTCTTCCTCTCAAAGGGAAAAGAACAAGAAACAGGAAAACTTGAAAGAAAAGCGTGTGCCGCACCAGCTCACTTGCTTGCATGTGAACTATTAATAACACCCACCTCATGACAGAATTGAGCCTGGGGAACACAAAGGGCAGCGTTTGCTGTCAATAATGCGGCAGAGCAGAGCCTATGGCTGTTTTCATCTTGATACCAACAGGGAAGGAACCACAGCTGAGGCCTCAGCTGAAGCTTCAGGACCAAGGTTACAGCACTGGCTGGCCAAGACAAGGCGTTACCTACAGCGGTTCTGCTAAGAGGAGAGGGAACGGATGAGATCTAAAACCAGCAAAACACTGGCACAACTTTTTGAAGAAGGAATTTGAATGTTTATTCATAAGTTTGCTATCTTCAGCAGCAAACACTGCTGGGATCTAGAACAAAATACAACAAAGAGACAGAGATGGACAACAGTGATGTCCTGTCTTGTTGGGCAATATCACAGCACGAGCCTGTCCATGCCAGTGAAGAAGAATTCTCCTCACCCCTGCGCAGACATGTACCCCTAAGCTGCCTTTCCTTGATTTACCAGGTGGGGATTTAACATCCAGACCTCTTCTCTGCAACGATAGCACAGCCAAACACAACTGGATACTCTCAGCTTTCCTCTTCCCCGCTGTACCAACCCAAACCACAAGTCTCCGGGAGTGTGTGCTTCCCCACTACGCCAGGCCGCGGGACGCAAATGGAAGATTTAGAAGCCCTACTCCTGTTGCTGCAAGCAGAGGATGAATACGAGACAACAAAATGCCATGTTCTGTAAAAAAAATTAAAATCTAGGCTTCATCCAGAAAGAACCATTTGACTATACCACTGCTCTGGAGTCTGCAACATGCTCCCGGTCAAACCCGGACATGAGATGACTGCTGCAGCACAGGATTACAAAACCGTGTCCCACCAGCACCACCAGCTCCACAGCCAGGTTTTCTGACATGAAGCCCTTGCTGCCTCCCTGTCTCCTCCCTGGTATTCAAAGGATACATGGAATTTCTACAGGCTATTTAGAATCAGATTATCTGGAAAACACAAGCTCGTTGGCTATTTATTAACATCTTTGCAGATACCACCATGCCTGCAATAAAGCAGCATGCAAGCACTGGAGCTGTCTGCTTCAACCTAGAAATGTCTTACCAGTATTAGAGAAGTCTTGCTTCACTGAAGTGTGTTATTTCTACCTTAGAGAAACCTGCTTAAATGCTTGAATCAACTACAGGGAACAACAAAACTGGGCAGAATCATTTAATACCTGCATAACCAGAAAAACACCCCAAACTGACCATCAGGTTATGTTCTCTTGGATTCCAAGACTGCACACCACGCAGTGATGCTACCTGAGTTTTCATTAAGATCTCCTGAAATAAATCAAACAAGAAACACAGTACGATCCCAGAACAAACTGGAGTATAGACTTTGCAAAAATCTTCCAAAGGGAGATGACTGATTCTTCATAATCAGAAAGCCATCTACACAAAAAAGAAAAAAAAAAGCAGCAGGTAAATTTTGTATGTACACAGTCCAACAAAATAAAAAGCACATTAGCATTTTAGTACCCTAGAAAATCCCTAGAAGCTGTAAGAATTTTTGGTACATACTGCAGAAGTGCACAGAAGTTTAATTATGCTTTGACAAAACCCCTCTCCATTGGTCTATTTATAAATTTGCAGATTATCATTTTAACACAAAGTTTTGGAGTATGGACATTTGGTGCTGACAAAATTTTGATAAACAGCCATTTTTAACACTGCACTGAATAACACTTATAGCATCCAAATTCCTGTTAAATGCTGCTGTTATGGGTTTGTGGGGGTTTGTCTGGCGTCAGGGAGGGGCCACAGCAATGGCTCCTTTTCACCAC
>NW_010103563.1:0-2707 GCF_000699245.1 Pterocles gutturalis | reverse complement strand
CAGGCTGGACCCACCCCAGGCCAGGGCTGAGCCAATCAGCGCCTCTGTGAATAACATATTTAAGAGGGGGCACAGAACAATGGGTTTGGCATGGCCCCAGGCAGGGCACAGCTCTGGTGGGCCCGTCGGGCTGTCCAGCTGCCTGCCTGGCTTCTGCAAACCGACCTGCCGTAGCCCAAGCCTCTGCCATGGCTCGCCCGAGAGACAGTTTCCTCGGGAGCCAATGAAGACCTGAGGCCACGACAGCTGCCTACCATTACGTTTAGAAAACAGAAAAAGGTTAAGCGTGCTATTCAGGTACATAGGATAGCTGCGCAGTAGTAAGAATAAAAGGGCTTTCCAGTCCAAACCATACCTTCCCATTTCTACTGGACTTACTCCTTCAAAACTAAAAAAATATAGAAAATCTGTAAATAGTCAGGTGTCCAACTCTGGCCTAACTCTGCCCAAGAAAAAGGATAGATTATTTCATGCTATTAATCTGAATTTGTTGTTCTCCAATAAATACTATGTAATACAGCTTTACATCAAAATACAATCTATACAGCCCTGGGCACTTCAACAGCTTGCAAGAACACAAGGCTCCAACATGGCATTTCTCAGTGGACGCTTACATTTCATGGAAGTCTGAAGCTATACACATACCAGAATTAGTATAGATGACCTTTGAGCAGAATCATATTTTCTTAAGCATATTACATACTTGCTTCTTACTATGGAAAGATAAGAATTCTTTTTCCCCATTACTTACTAAGGACTTGGCTATTTCACAGCTCCCTCATGATTAAAGTAAAAATGGTTATAAGTCATCATCTGTTAAGCAAAGCAACAGAAAAAATACTACCATAGGAACAATTATGAATGTAAAGTATCCGCACCAGTAAAAAAAAAAAAAAACCAACAAAAAAACAACCCACAAAACCAAAAACAAAAACCAAAACACTTTACAAGATAAGCACAAGACATTTGAGACGGTAAGAACCTTACTAATTGAAAACTCTTTCAAGTCTAAGATTTTTTTTTTAATGCATTTACAGTCATATCTGCAGTCCTGCAGAAGTCACTCTACTTCTTTTACAGTTCTACTATGCAATGCAGAGCAGTTCTGTTCCAGTTAAAGCTGTGTTATAGTTTACTGGTGTGCTACAGTAACACGTACATAGGATCTGACCAGGAGAAGTTAGTCTGATAAGCAACATTCTGTAGGTGGAAAGAGAACTTGGATATGTAAAACTATCACCATGAGCACTACTCATCTTGGAAGACGCAGTAGGGATTAAAACCCTTGAAACAGGAGCTTTGAGACCAAAATCAGAACACTAAGAATTCAGTGCAGTTTTGGGAAGAAACACTCCAGAAGAATAAATATTGTACAGCTAGACAGATTGTGTTTGCGGGCAAAACTGAAGCTGGAGCATTGCACATGGGACAGTGCAAGAAAGCTCATAGCGACACTGCTAGCAGCCCTAAGGCAAGCAGAATACCAGGCTTAGGAGACTGAAACAAACACCAACTCAAGGATGTCTCCTACAGGAGACTATATATACACTCCCTTGAATTGTGGGCTGTGGCTTCAGCACGTTCAGTTTCCTGCAGAACACTGTGCCATCACGCAAAATATTCTTCAACATGAAAAAACAAAAGACATGCAATCTGTGTTAGATTTTGAGTCCAGAACTGAGACTCATACATAAATCATAAATTTTTAAACCAAAATAGAACCTATGCTAGAATTTCTTTATGGAATGCTACACAAGGACTGGCCGTTAGATGTCACAGTTGTACAGAATATGTCTGATGGCACTAAGTTAATCAATAAAACCCTTTACAATGATAAAAACCCCAGTATACCAAGTTTTACAGAGTGCACAGAGCTAGTGAGCTCATCTGTTTACACATGTTCTGCCAAAAAGATAATAATCCATAGAAAGTATGGTTGCAGCTGATTCATCCAGATACTTCTCGCAGAGCCTTATACAAAGTTACTTGCTATTCTTGTCAGGCTATACAGCTACACAAATTCTAGCGGTTTTCCTTCTATCTATTTCTGTAGGCTAGAATACTCACTTATTTGCATTGCTTTTTCCACCCACGACTATGGGTCGTTTTCCTCAGAATTACAGAGGTCCTTTCCACAATAGAATTGATGGACAAGCCACTTAGGATACCTTTGTTGGCTTTCCTCACCTCCAGCAGAGCATCCATAATTTTGTCTCTATATAAATAAAAGAAATAACTGTTGACACCACAGTCTGTTCAATACATTTAGATACATAGATGTTGGATGCATTACAAATCAGAGCAGAAACTAAATCCATTGTCACCTGCTGGTCTCTGGATGCATTTCTTCAAGTTTCTTCATTAATTTGGTAAAGCTGTGAAAGTTCAAGGTATTAGGAGGAATAAAGGCATCATGTGAATTCGCAGAGAAACGAGGAGATGTTTTCTGCAGGAAATTTTCTCCAGTATCCTAGATTTGCATCAAAATAAGCAAAGATTGAATGTCTTAAGTATTGTACAAAAGTGATACAACACATCTTTACTACTAATAAATACTCCTGTTATGGAAAAAGAAAAAAATAACAGATATAGATTCAGATCAAGAAGTTTTTCTAATACAGCCAGTCTTATTATTCAATCTGCAAATAAGAAAACTACTATATGCATTTATTTTATAAAAATATAAAGTGTTTTATACACTATTTTA
>NW_010103562.1:1786-5534 GCF_000699245.1 Pterocles gutturalis | reverse complement strand
GTTGGCAGGGAGAGGGGTCTCGGTGCTGCGAGTCAGCGGCTCCGAAATCTGGATGGACTCCGGTTTGGATGGAGCTGGGTATTAAAATCAGATTAAGGCTCCTTGGCAGCTCCCGCAGGATCACGAGAGCGAGCTGTGCTGGCTATAGGGCTTGCATGCTTTTCCATTTTGGGGGGTGGAAGAGAGGCACTATACAATAAACTGGGCAGTAGCAAGAGCCGTGACTGATCTGGAGCACAACCGTGCATTGTGCAGTCAGATTGATGAGGTTGGTGCAAGTGGGAAGAGTTTTTCTGTAGTTATATGTCATCCCTCCAAGCCCTTCACTTTCATAACCAGAGATTACAAAATAGCTTCGACTGTGAAGCTAGCACATTCATCCCAACCCTTGCTCTCTCACCAGTTTAGCTCTGGGATTGCAAACAGCCGGAGCGTGCATGTGGGGAACGGGATGGGGACTAATCTTGCTGTTTGGGTTCAAAACAAATAAGGTCTCGAGACTTGGTAAATCAGATTTGCCCCTGGTGCATGTGCCAGACAGAACCAGGCAGGTCCTGCCACCAGCCAGATCGATGTAGTCCCGGTGCCTCTCCGGGTGCACCAGCTCCAGCGCGCTCCAGCTTGGCATGGGACCCGGGCGGCTTGCTGGGGGCAGAGCAGGGGGAGGTGGCAGCTTCGGTTGTTAACGAAGAGCTGCTGACAGGTTGATTACAGCAGAAGGGTCAGGAAGGGTGAGAACTGGGCCGAGAAGATTTTGTAAGCGGTTTGCGTTTTCTGATTTGGACGGATTTATTATTGCTGAGGGAAGTGTCGGCTAGAGAAGAGGAGGAGGCTGGTTGTGTGGGATGCCATCCCTGGGAAGTGTGGCAGAATGGCTGCAGCTCCCACCACCCCCGTTGCTCCCTGGGCAGGTGAGAGTTCCACATCCCTGCAATAACCTGCCCGCTCTCCGCGTGCTTAGCGTGAAAGGAGAAGCATGTGTGATTGCAGCATGCGTCTGAAGGCTTGTTTCTTTTTTTTGCTTTTTGGTCAGTGTTTGATGTGCCAATTTAGGAATCTTGTTCCAAAAAGGGACTGCTAAGGGGGGAAAAAAAAATCCCGAGAATTGTCATCCTTCTGTGCTGCAAAACCACCATGTTGTGAGCATCCTCTGCAAAACTGGGGACTGCGAAATGGCCTGCGAGGAAATAAGACCATTTCTATAGTATCCCTTAAAATATGGTTTGCTGTGCTTGAACTCTCTTTTTCTCTCCACCTCCCATGTGTGCACTGTATTGGAGGGAGCAGAGCAGGTATGCACAGAGTTAGTGCTGGTCTGACGTCTGCGGGGTGCATGATGTGAGGAGCAGCACAGGGATCTTTGCAGCCCGCTGCAGGTTCCCTCAGCAGCAGCGTGCAGTCTGTGTTTGCTCTCCAACCCCGCGCCTGCTTTTGATAATTGCATTTCCTCTCTGTCCCCACGTGCGCAGAGGGGTTAAAGGCTGGGTTGGAGAGAAAAGAAAAAAAGGGGAAAAAAAAGCCCCCCCCAGCTATGATTTGCATGCATTTGCTTAAGAAACAGCCGAAGTTGTAAGTGTGTGTTGTGCTTGTACCTTACCCTCTGATGAAACTGCAGGAAGGCTCCAGCCCTGGCTCTGTCACATGCCTGCTGTATAACTGGGAGCAGAGGCGGTCCCGGGCTGGCCGCTGACGTCTCTCCCCATTACTACTGTACGAGCCTCTGCTTACAACCGCGTCCCTGACTTCTCAATGGAGCCCGAAAGCTGCTTCCGCAAAGTCCCTGGTGCTCCAGCACGAGATTAGATTATCTTGGGAGGCTACAATGTCAGGAGGCCACGAGATCATGAATATTAGCCATTTCCTTCGTGGAAATCTTGAGGAACTCTGACTCTCCTCCTCTCTCCCCCGTGATCCAGCCCCGTTCTTGCTTTTGCAGTAGGTTTCGAGAAGGGTGCTGTTGAGTGCATGCAGGTGCCAGGGGATCCCTTCCTCTCCAGCAGAGGAGTCCTTGGGAAGGCTCTTGGGGAGCTGCATGGTGAAAGTTTGACATGGGTATTTGCATCAGCCCCTTAGTTTTACAGGCTTGTGCAGAGGGTGCCTGCTAGCTTCTATTTACATATTGAGGGCAGCGATGATTCACGTGCTACCTGCATTGCTACAGAAAGAAAATCAAGGTTTTTCACTTGATATCTGCTTTTCTCCTGCCAACTCCTTTTCCCTTTTTAACAACAACAAAAAAGAGATTTTGTTTTGCTGCAATTCAAAACGTGTCATTTCTGGGCCCTCTTATTCCATTTTGTGCAACTCTGTGCTGCTCAGAGGTATACAGCTGTCTGTAGCTGGTTCGTCTGCTGGCACCAGGCTGGAGCGTGCCACCCAGGCAGCTCTGCTGAGAGCACCGCGGAGCAGCCGGCGACGCTCAGCATCCCTGTGAGGGGCTGGGGCAGTTTGACTCTTATGGCTTCCAGTTGTTTAAAAACCCCCAAACAAAGTGCAGCCAGGGAAAAAAAAACCCAACAAACCAACCCGGGCTCCTTCTCAGAGAGATGCTTAAACATCACATGAACTGAAATACAATATTCCCTCTTTAACTTCTCAGCCTCCTGCCAACAGCTTAATCCATTGCTGAGTGTGGCAGGCACAGGGAAGCTCTCAGTGCAAAAGCAGTCAATCGGTGGACTGTTACGGAGAGTAATGATGTGGGGACACATCCCTAATTTCTGATAGTCCTCACTGAGCAGACCAATATTGTCTCTCAAAGATTTGGGGGGGGAGTCTGGATGACAGAGAGAGCCCAAGGGCCTGTGCAAAGTGTGTCTCCAGCCCGGCTGGATTGCAGCAGCTTGGGTTGAGGGGCTGCAGCATCGCCGGGGCTGGAGACCCCCTCGCTCTCCCGAGGGGGCTGTGGCACGGTGGCTGTTGCTGGCGGTGGCAGTTAGCAGAGGCCATGCGGGTAGGTTTGCAAAGCGGGGGGCGGTGGTTGCTGGGGATGCCGGCAGCCGCCCACACCGCAGCGCTGGCTGCAAGAGATGGAGAACGCCTTGTGCTGCTGAGCCTGCACTCAGACTGGGAGGGAGCAGCGGGAGGGGAAAGGAGGGCTGGCCTGAGATCTGGCCCCTTGGAGACCCTCGCTATATGCCTGCCTGCCTTCACCCCCAGTTTTTTTGTGTCCCCCGGGCTGCCCCACACCATGGGCTTTCCTCCCTCCTGCCCACACATCCCTGCCGCGGTCCCATGCCGTAATGGAAGGCACCTCTCCAACAGGTGAATAATGAAGGTCTCGACCTGGTGCCTCCAGCAAAGGGAGCTTTGTGAAGGAGACGGATCTCTCTCCCACATTAACCTTTCCAATGTCAAAAGCCTCTTTGTAGTTGGAAACTGCACTTGCCCTGGCACTTCAGCACTGTTGGTTGTCCCAATGCCCGGGGGATGCCCTTCCTGAGCCGGACCCCTTCCTAGCTGTGAGGAATGGGTCCTGTGGTCCCCAGTGCTGGGCTGGGGACAGGGACACTGCGGGCTTGCTCCTGGCAGCCACGTGCTGTGCTGCCAGCTGCTGCTGCCTGCCGCTCCCGAGGAGCAGGAGCCCACCAGGCTCCGACATTTCCCTTGGTGGGGCTGGGGGCCGGCTCGTGGCAGAGCCAGACACCCCCATGACTGTGGTGCCAGCAGGCAGAGTACTGGCAAGGACATGCTCTCCTGTGGCCACACACGCCAGCACCCACGGGAGCTTGGGGACATCACCCATGGA
>NW_010103562.1:776-1769 GCF_000699245.1 Pterocles gutturalis | reverse complement strand
CCAGCCCTTCCCGGTGCGTGCAGGGCAATTGCCACCACAGCCACTGCTCATGGCCGTGGGGAGACACCGGGGCGAGGGGCACTGTCCCTGCAGGGCATGCTGAGCCAGGAAAGGGCTGTCCCCAGAGATAAGGCTCCGCTGGGACCCCTCGCTCCCACCGAGGAGCCGGGAACAGGCAGTGCTGCAGAGCCTCAGTCAGGAAACACATTTGCTGGAGGAATGGGCTTCGGGCTCCCGCGGCTGAGCCCCGCTCCATGGCAACCCTGCGCGGGCTTATATTTCTCGTGACTGCTTGGCAGCGTGAAGTGATTTAGCAGGGGGGGAACTTTGTACGTGCCGGAGCCGCTACTGCCAGCGCGGCCGTGCTGGGCCAACCACCGTGGTCCTGGCCATGCGGCACCCCTCCTCCCTGGGGGGCACAGGCTGGGGCAGCCCCTTGCCCACACCCCGAGAGCAGGCAGCCAGCTCCCCTGTGCCGTGCTGGGGAGGGCAGGGTCTCACCCCCTGCCTGCTGCCTGGAGAACTACCCTCTTGCAAGAGGATGTTTTAAGCCGCCTCTGCTTATAGTAATGAGCCAGAGACTAAAGGTTGGAGCTAATGGGGCTGGTGGTCAGGTGAGGTTGCTTCCCGGGGCAGCCGTTAGCAGGGGGTGAGGGTCCAGCCAATGTGTTTCCCTTCCCTTATCGCTCGGCTGTTCTGCTTTTCAGCACTTTTCCTGAGCTCTGGCTCACAGATTTGCATTTATTTATTTATTTATTTTTTATAATGGGAGCTTCCAAGAAATGCTGAAGGACTTTGCACAGATCGGGCTGCGCTCTGGGTCTCATGGGCCCCGTCCTTACACTGCTCTGTCGCGCTGCACCTCCCCAGGCACAGGCAGGAACCAGGGTTGAGCTTCTGTGAATTGCTGTGTTAAATCAGTTTGCTTCAGAATTAAGACAGGAATAAAAAACAAGCTGGAAATCTCCTTTGTCCCTGTAAGAGCTGGAAACC
>NW_010103562.1:402-724 GCF_000699245.1 Pterocles gutturalis | reverse complement strand
AGCCCCGGGGCCTCTTGGGGATGCCCCCTTCCAGCCGCCAGACTAACCTTTGATCACTGCTGGCTCCTGGGCAGCAATGTGGGGCTTAGGGAAAATACTTTGCTTATCTTGCATCCCTGCTGTCCCAAGGCAAAGCTGGCGGGTGCTGGGTGCTTCCCCGGTGCCCCCCGTCCTGTACCAGGAGCTTCATTGAGGGAGCACAAGGAGGGTCCTGCTGGAGTGTCACAGGAGATTTTTCTATCCGCCTGTGTGCACCCACCCTTCCCACAGCCCCCTGCCCACGCCAGGAGCGAGCAGGCAGGCGTTTGCCCTCGCATGGGGA
>NW_010103562.1:0-359 GCF_000699245.1 Pterocles gutturalis | reverse complement strand
TGTGATGGGGGCTGGAGCGGGAGAGACCCCGCTGTGCTGGGTGGGCTGATGTGACACTTCTCCCCTCCCTTGGGACCCAGTGGTACCTGCTTTATATGGATGTTTTTGTGCTGAGGTGGCTGTGATGGGGGCTGGAGCGGGAGAGACCCCGCTGTGCTGGGTGGGCTGATGTGACACTTCTCCCCTCCCTTGGGACCCAGTGGTACCTGCTTTATATGGATGTTTTTGTGCTGAGGTGGCGGAGGATAAAACGAGAGCTTCCAGCTCTTGCAGCGAGGAGGGTTGCAGGGCAGCGTATCTTTACTGAGATGCATTTTCTGAATTCTTCCTCTGCGCTGCTTCTGCGCCCTGCGGTCGCT
>NW_010103561.1:16521-18262 GCF_000699245.1 Pterocles gutturalis | reverse complement strand
TAAAATAACATAAATACAATAACATAAATACAATAGAACTATACTAAATACAATAATATAAAAAATATAAATGTATCATGTATTATATAATATCTGATTTATTACTTGATTAGAGGCAGCCCAAGGGAAACGGCGGCACTTCTCCCATCGCACGAGCCCCCCCAGGATGGGGGCAAAGGAGGGAGTTTGTATCGCCAGCGCTGAGCCCATCACTTGGGAAGGGAAAAAAATAAATGTCGGGGCAGGAAGAGGGAGCTGGGGGAAGGAGAGCTCGACACCCAAAATAATGGGAAAAAAGCAAGGAGCAGCAAATGGCTATTTCAATTACAATGAAAATGTATTTTATTAGAAAACGTGGATTCGCCTTTGATACTTGACACCCAGCAAAGCAATATCCAGGAATATAATACCCCAGCTCTGCGCGGGGAGAATGAGTTATTAAATCGGAAGATGAATGGCTTGCAGTGCGGCTAAACTGCTCTGGTTAAGAGAAAAATAGTTATAAACTTACACTTTGCCCCAAAAGGCATTCCTCCCCCCTCACCCCCACGCCTGGGCTCTCCCCTCTGGCGGAGCTCACTCGTGTGCCTCATTTCTACAGCTTCGAAAAATTCAGGAGGGGAAATTTGAATAGAAATTTAAAAAGGTGAATTTAGAGGGGTGGATTTATTTTTTTTTTTTTCTCCCTCCTCTCCTTCCTCCACCTTTCAAAAAAAAAAAATAAAAAAAAATATACACAGGAGGAATAAAAATAACCCGCACGGTTCAATTGTGGGGAAGTGGCGGGGATGGAAATGAAGGCGCGTTCGTATGTAGAGCAGCGCAGCCGGCAGCCCGGTGGCAGGGCGGTTTGCTCGGTGCCTCTGTTCTGCATGAATAAATATGGATAAAACCGTAGAAAAAATGTAACGCTGCAAAAAAAACTCCAATCCCATCACCCAGACAGTGTTTCTCAGAGGGCTGGGAGCAACACAAACCACCAGTTTTTCTTAGTATTCTGAATTAATGTAAAGAACCAATGAAATTATCATGCACCCCCCCCCAGGTATTAAAGCCGTGGGTGCAAACCCACTGGTGATGGGGGCTAAGAGGGGGTTTGCTGGGCTCCCGGAGAGGGCAGGGGGCTGGTCGCGGGAGCTCTGGGTGTGCTGGGGGTCAGGGCACCCCCTCCATCGATGGAGGTCCCCCCCTCCATCGATGGGCTCCGGAGCCATCGCAAATATTTCCCTTGAGTCCAGCATCGACTCCCATCTACCAGAAAAACCCCTTTTGGCTTCCAAGACCCCAAGAACCTGAGATGCTGAAAGTCAACCGATGACTTGATTTGTTTCAAACACACTCGGACGCACGCACGTGTCCCAGCCCAGGGCAGGACCCCCCACCCCGAGCATCCGAGCCGCATCCTCTCTCCCCCCAGCACATCAAACCAGACTTTTTCTGGGCACTATGGACTTTTCCACCCCACTAGGGACTTTTTTTACTCTTTTTCCCCCAGCTCCCCAAGCCAACCCCTGCACAGGATGCCCTGACCCCCCCAGGCACGGCGCAGCACCCGCCGCCGCAGCGCTGCCGCCTGGTTCCCCCGTTACACAACCCAGCTCGGGAGATCCTCCGTGGGCAGACGTGGGCTTTCCTCGGAGCTGACAACAGCTCTCGCTGCGGCTCAGCAGAACACGAGCAGCTCATACAAACACCACCGTACCCTGCGGGTGGGCTGCCAGGATGGGGGGGCAGGCAGGGA
>NW_010103561.1:15311-16338 GCF_000699245.1 Pterocles gutturalis | reverse complement strand
TCTCTATATATTTTTTTTTTTTTTCCTAAACAACCCAAACCCTGAACAAGCTTCTAATTGTGGGGGGGGGGAAAGGCAGCGTGTGCGAGAGAAAGAGAAAAATGACTCAAGTGTTTTGTAACTCGTCACATTCGAAGCTGCAATTTGGAGGCAGGAAGGAGGGATCCAAAATAGTCACCCCCAACCCCGGCTTGTATAACCGAGATCCTCCATCCCCTCCTCTCCACCGGGAAAAAAAAAAAGGGGGGGAAATTTCTCTCGGAGATTGGCAGCTGGGAAAGAGGCAGGCGAGCTCGGGGGTGTTCCAGCGCAGGAAGGAACCCCCAAATTGGGAAGAATTACTCATCCGGGGAAAAGGCTCCTGTGCTGGCGGGGAGGCAGTGGGGAAGATGCTGCAGGGGAGGAAGGCTCCAGGAATGGCTTCTCTGGATGCTCAGAGCCCAACAGCGAGGCTGAGCTCCCTGGGATGCTGCCCTGAGCCGGAGGGGATGCTCGGGAAGAGCAGCTGGAGTGGGAGAGCAGGACAGAGCAGGTTTCCCTGCAGAAAAGGGACCTCACGAAGGATGCTCCTTGATCTTCTGCAGGGTATCAATATGGTCCAGGGCCAAAACCGAGCCCGGAGCAGGATTGAGCCCTCCCGAAGGGATGGGAGATGCTCGGATAGTCCCATGGGAGGGTTCCGGCAGCGTGGCAGAGTCAGGGGGTGTTTTATGGGTAAATACGGCTCTGGTGCAGCACCCTCATCCTGGCTCTTCTCCTCCTCCCGGATCAAAGCCACGAGCACCCAGCACATTCCTGGATTTTTCCTCCACGTGCTCAGCAACTCGCCCCATCCCAGCAGGACATCCCAGCAGTATCCCAGCTGCACCATCCACAAAGAGCACTGGAGGACAATGAGCAGCATGATGGAGCAGAGACCCCCCCCAATACACCTGCCTCACTGCTGGGTTTGGCCTCAGAGCCTTTCCCAGCCCCAGCAAGGTCCCAGGCTGGAGCAGGGGCAGGATTGTGCCCAGTTTTGCACAGT
>NW_010103561.1:6014-14981 GCF_000699245.1 Pterocles gutturalis | reverse complement strand
GATGCAGGGAGGATGAGGAGGATGCAGGGGGGGTGGGGAGAACACAGGGAGGATGAGGAGGATGCAGGGGGGATGAGGATGCAGGGGAGATGAGGAGGATGCAAGGAGATGGAGAGGATGCAGGAGAGATGCGCCCAGCTCACCCCCTTGATTAAACATGATTTCAGACCCCACAAACTCCCTTTCCAAGGCACAAGCGCCAGGAGCACCCGGAGGAGCCTGCCTCCTGCTATAAACTCTCCTGCCCACCCAAACCGCTGCTAATTTCTTTTGAAAAAGTCAAGGCAGGTCCCGGGGATGGCAGGAGACACAATAAAAGTGACACCTGCCCTCAGGGCTCATTGATCTGCCATCGACCGCGGTGTTGAATCTGACTTTGAAACCCCGCCTGGCTCCGGCTTCGCATTTTGTGGGGGCAGCGCTTCCCGAGGGTCTCCTTGAAGACAGAAGTGGGTGGGGGGTTTAAATGAGGGGAGGGATGAGCTTTGTGGCTTTTTCTTTAGTGTCACCCCAGCTAAAGCTCTTAAACCCCCAGTGCCCAATGCCCACGTCGGCACCCAGAGCATCCCAGGAAAGTCCCAAAAACAAAGTGAAGGAAAAAAAAAAAAAAAAAGGTTATTTTCAATTATTTTCAATAGATTCATCTCCTTCAACAACATAGCTTGGCTTTGTAATCAAAAATAAAAAATTCTTTACAAGGAACCCATCCGACAGGTGCATCGCAGCAGCTGTTGGATTAATGGGTTACAAAGGTGCCCCGCCACGGCAGGGACCTGCCCGTCCGATAAAAAGAGACAAAAAGATGAATTTCCGACTCCGTGGCCGGTGCATGATCACACGCCGCCCGGGATGCACCTGCTGGGATCCCGCACATCCCAGTTCACACGCACGCGAGCGCCGGCTCCGATCTGAACGCGGAACCGGGTGATTCAACGCAGAGTATCTGCAGAAGCAACACAATGATCTCGCGGAGTTAAGCGTTGACGGATAGAAGTTTTAATTACCAAACCTTTCCCATCCTCCCCCACACACACACACAAAAAGTATATTTTCTGGCATGTTTATTTAATAATAAAATCTGATCAAATTATACGTTAGCGGAATAAGTGCACGGTGTGTGCAAAGCACAAGACGAGCTGTTTTGTCACCAGCGCTGAAAATATCAGATCCTTTGATCTCTTTGCCTCCAAAGCACCTCTAGAAGGAGAGAGCAGCGCATCGCACGGTGCATCCAGCTCAGGGGGGGTTTGGGGAGGCTGGACCCTGGCTCCTGCCTCCGCGCTCCCCGCTCACGCAGGGCACGGGAGATTGACAGCCTCCGCTCCCGCGCACGTCCCCATCTCCTGATGTCCCCAAAGAGAAGAGCAAGCCCAAGCCAGCCGCCTTAATCATCACGGACAGGGCTAAAGGGTGGCCCTGTCACCCATCAGTATCATTTAGGGCTTGGGAAGTGCCCAAGTCCCACGGGGGAGGCCCCGCAGACCTCCGTGCTCATAATCAGTCTTCATTTCATTTGGTCCTTCGCACCCTTGTCAGGTTCGTGCATCCGCGCTGGACGGTAACATCATCTGATGCAGCCCAGCAGGGATGCTGCCACCGCACGGGAACCACCCTCTGCTCCAAAATCTGGGTGTTAACGGGGAGCACCACCAGCTACAGCCCATCCCAGACTGGGGACACATGGGTCACTCCTTCCCAACATAGAGACGGGAGGAGGTTGACTTTTCCTTCCTTGCATCGCAGCCTATAAGTAAATCTCCAGTTTTTTTTTCCTCCCCCCCCCCTCGGAAATTCACAGCCAACCTGCTAACGAGTCTTTGTGAACCTTGTGCCTTCTTACCTCTTAATTTTCCAGCCTGTTGGGATTTGAGCTCTGTGGACAGCCTCACATTTGGTTGGGAATTATAGGCTGAGTGGCTGTTCTCTCCTATTATTGTGCTGTCAATCTCGGATTAGCACATTATAATATGCTACACTGAATGCATCTGTTCCCTATATCACACGTCCTAATTGTCATTTGTTGAATCACTTTGTCTTATATGATTGTTAAGCAATTATTTCCTCCAAAGCAGCTTAAACTTTGATTACTGTATAGTGTTTACGGGGATCAAAGGAAAAAAAAATCAGCAGCTGCTTCAAACATTTTTGCTGGGGAAAGAGGCACAAGCATCAGTCCCGCGGATGCCGGTACAGAAGCGATGAGCTGATGACCTGCAGGATCTCACCACGGCTGCAGCCCATCCTTCTGCCCAAAGGCAAAACATTATTTGTCCAGGATGGTTAAACGTCCAGCAAACGTGTAGGTAATGAAACGGATGTGAAGTGACATTTCTGCCAAGATTGCTCATGGGAACAGGCTCTTGTGGCATGTGGCACCAGCTGGTCCCCTCCGCCCGGGCAAGGGTCCGTCACGGAATAACACCCCGCACTGCTCCAGTGCTTTCCAGCCAGGATGCTCTCCTGGGAAGCAGGGGGAAAAAAAACTCCTGCAGTGCTTTGCTCAAAGGTGCACAGGGGGGAAATCGCATCCCCAGCATCTCCGCTGTGCAAAATTCCACCGGAGCAGCGGCGTTGGGAGCATCGTCCTGCCCAAGAGGGGGTCAGCAGGGGACAGGGCTGATGCAGCACAGAACAGCCCACAGCACACAATTTTATTTGTTCTTTTAACCACACTTAAGCCCTCAAAGAGGCACTTGAGTAGCTCCCAGGCCTCACACCAACCCCTCTGCTCAGAAGTCGCGGCAGAGCCCGGCTGGTCCCAGGCGCCGGGCGGCTGCGGGGCTGGCAGTGCTGGGAAGTCGGGGATGCTGGGATGCCGCAGAGCGGTCCTGGGCCATGGGAACCCACCCCAGCCGGGCAGAAGGGAGGGGTTCAGCACCCAGGGCTTGGGCTAAGCCCCAGAATATCTGGCTGACAGCATCCAGAAGGAATGTTGGGCTATTGTTTTGGGTTTTATTTAAGTAGCCCAGACAGGATTGAGAGAAAAAACATGCTGGTGGCTCCTTCACCCCCGAGAGGTCCACCAGCCAAGGAGGATACACAAACTGTCAGGAATCTTCTGCTTAAAACCATCTTCCTTAACGAGACTCTAATTTAACCTGAGCACCGCTCAGAGCCCCTCGTCCACCCAGCTGCAAATCGCTGCCCGACACAACCAGGGCACGTCCCCATTAGGAGCCAAAGCAAACCTTCTCCTCCTTTTGTTAGAAGCTAATGAATTTCTTCATCCAAGTAATTTTCCAAATAATGGGTCCCAGAGCCTCGAGCACAGAAGCCTTTATAAATCAGGGCTGTCCCCAACCCGGCCACCAAGCGTTCACAAAAGGAGAAGAGTCGGGGACAAGGGACAGAAGTGGCAAGTGGACTTTGCCACCGATGCCAGGCACAGCCCAAGCTCCTGGGAGAGGCTCATGCTCCAGCCCTTCACCCTTGGCCACCAGCCCTGGAGCCAGGGCAGGGCTGCTCCAGCTCATTCTGCTGTGGAAATGGTTTCAAAAATTAAATACTAGGAAAATGTACAAGTCTCAAAAAAGCCAAGAAAACGTGGTGATCTGTACAGCTGCAGCAAGAAATTCTAGCTCACGGATGTACAAGTTGTCCTCTCAGCCTGGTTTAGCTCTGGCAAAAAAAAAAAAAAAAAAAGTTTTAAAAGGTTCCATTTAGGGTAGGAATCCTGAGAAAAGCACTTTCTTTCCAAGATGCCTGGCCCCTCATCCAGAGGACAAATCCTACCCCTTCCCCATGCCCTAAACACACGACGGCACAGCCCAAAGAAACCTCTAAGAAAGCCATCAAACCCCGTGATGAAACCAAATCTGGAAGAGCAGGTAAAAGGCAGCGCCGCAAAGCGCAGCTTGAGAGCGCCGCGGCGGGCAAATTGCTTTTTAACAAGCAGACAAGCTCCATCCATAGCATCTCCCGTATGTTTTTATAAAGTGCAGAAATATGTTTTTAAAAGGCCAGTAAATAAAGTTCCTATCGATTTGATCTCAAGCGTAATCTGTTTTTCTGTCTGCCACCAACAGGGGTAATAAAAGCGAATCATGGGACGCGGCGTTTCGGCTAATGCGACGATACATCACGGCCGGGGCCGCGCGCTCGCCGGCGATCTATCATCTTCTATTGGGATTGCTTAGCTGCAGAATTTATAAACTTGCTCCCAAATTGATGCAATGTCCAATTTTCTTTTCCAATTTATTTTTGGTTGAGCAAAGCAATATCGAGGCAGGACAAGGAGGCTGCATTTCCCGTCTATCCAGATGTTCTCTGCTCCGCTCCTGCTTCCTCCTGGGCTCAGGAAAGGGTCCAGCAGCAGCTCCTCTGCTGGGGTTTTTCGGGAGGATGCCAACAGATATTTTAAGGGCTGTGTTTAGGGTTTGCTCCGTGTCACATCTCAGCAGCAATACCCAAAGGATGCATGGGATGCCTGCAGAGCAAGTTATCCGATGCTCCGAGGGGTTTCCCAGCGAGGACCGAGCATCCTCAGCATCACGGGGCTGCATCCTGTGATAGATCCATCCACCAGGACGGACCAACTGGCTGCTCTGCTCCAGCGCAGGGCTGTGGGACAGATGCTTCCCATGTGCCCAAGCCATGCACACGGAGGGTTTGTACCTCTGTGCCCAGCTAAAGGGTTTCCAGGAGACCCAAACCATCCATCACTGGTCCCCTTCCCCTGGTAATTAATCTGTTATTCCTCTGCACAGCCCCCCAAAAAAGGCCAAGATGGGTCTTTTGGGAAGTAAAAGCGATGTTTGATAAAGCTGCAATGCCCCGGTGTCTTGGCTGGATAAGCATCTATGGATATCAAAAAAACCCTACAAATACACATATGATTTTATTAAAGCCAGTAGCAGTGGTAGATGCCCACCAAAGCTCGGCTTTGCAGGATGCCACCCCAATTTAAGGACCTTCACCCACAACCACATCGACATTGCATCACCAAGGAGCATCACAGCTGCGAGCAGAGACCTTCGGCACAGGCGGGGTGAAACCTGGCCCCCACCAGCCCCAGGATCTGGAACAAGGATGGGAACCACCCCATCATCCCCCATCAGCAAACCAATAAATATTTCCAGAGATAAAAACAAACACTTTGCATTTGGCTTTTTTTGGTGGTTGTTTTTCTTGAAGAGACGAAGCGTTCCACAGAAAGCAGACACTTCCTACACAAGTTTTCATACTCAAACTCCGAGTTTTTCTGCCATCGGTGACGGTAAAAGTGTAGCCAGCCCTTTATCCATCCCATGTCTCACCGCTTCATCCCCGAGACCACCGAGCCTGGGCAGGGCGGTAGCATCCCACCGTGCTGAGAGGCATCACGTACGGATGGAGATAACTTTAGCAAAGCGAGGTTTCCCATCCTCACTTGGGAATAAAAAAATAAAAATCAAATTTTCTGACTTTAGAAATCCCATCGCAAACCATAAAAACCAACCCTATCGCCTGTGCACGGTGCAGGATGAGGCCACTCTCATTCCAGCTCACTTCAGGGTGATTTTTTGGGGGAAAAAGCTTAACCCAAAGTATTCTTACAGGTTTAGGAGTAAGAAATATATATATATTCCTCTAGAGAAAGCCTGAGGCAATTCACAGCCAGTTTTCCGCAACCGATTTAAGGCCACCCAGCCCCTCACCCAAAATTAAACATCCTGCCAAACCTGGCAGGCTCCCGGCTGCGCGGAGCTGGGGACGCGTTTCTGGCAAAGGCCAGAGGAGAGAATAAATGCAAAGCGAGGGAAGCAGCGGGACCGTGTCCTCAGATGCCGCCTCAGCTCAAGATGTGCCGAGTTGTCTTGGAAGGAACCGGTGCCAGATCTGCCAGCAGAGACGAGCCATGATGCCAGCAGGAGCCACAGACCCCCTGCGACAGGCTCCTGGGACCCCCCCCCAGGGCCACAGCTGGCATCCCACCCCAAAATAAACGCACACGAGTGACACGCAGCCAGCTCCCAAGCCCAGCCTGGGCAGGTTCACTCGCCTGCTCTTGGTTTTGGGTCACAAACGCAAAGCCTGCATCCCCCCTGCTTGTCCCCAAATCCTCCCCAGCACCAGCAGCATCCTTTACTGGACAAAGCATCACCCACCAGTGTCACCACAGCCAAGTCCCTTCCCATCTCCCTGCCACCGTTTGCTTTCCAGGACAAAAATTTAAAAAAAAAAAGCAAAACGAGCGCCTGCATCCCTGGGAGATTTGGAACTACTGGAAAGCGATGCAGAAGTGATGGATGAGTTTCTGTCCAGCATCCTCTGCCAGGGAGGATTTTTTTTTTTTGGAAGAAAACATCTTTAAGGGAAAGTTACACTTCAAACCCAAGTGATCAGCAGGGGGAAGAGACTTCCAGACGGCGGCGAAGCAGCCAGAAAAAAAACGATTCTGAACACTTCGAGTAAAGCCAAGATGCACAAGAGCCGAGTTTCTCCCTTATTAGCTACGGCTGGAGCATCTGCAGCTGCCAGGGTGGGAACCAGCGATGGGAAACCATTATAACTGGGATTGTACTGGGAATTTGGGGATGTCACCACATCCAAGGTGGGTGGGTCAGTGCAGGACAGCGGGGGTGCAGGGGGGCACCCCAACACCCAGCCAGGACCTGCACAACCCCTCGCTGGTCCTCCTCCTCCCCTGCCCGGGGCATCCCCAGCGCCCAGCGCTCCCAGTTCTCCCAGTGCTGGGGCTCGGGAAGGTCAATGCTGCCACCTGGCGGTGGCGAGTGGGAACTGCAGGTCCCGGGAGGGGGGGGTCCCCGAGTTCCCCCCGTTAGCATCACACGCTGACCCCGCAGCCCGGGGGTGTCAGGGGCATTAATGGGGTTCTGCTGGCACCAGTGGGGGACAAAGCCCCAGCCAAGGCGGGTGGTTGCTTTGAAAAGTTTACAAACAATTGCAAAAAAAAGTTTGTTTGCAAAAA
Source organism: Pterocles gutturalis (assembly GCF_000699245.1). Classification (NCBI taxonomy): domain Eukaryota; kingdom Metazoa; phylum Chordata; class Aves; order Pterocliformes; family Pteroclidae; genus Pterocles; species Pterocles gutturalis. The sequence continues at coordinate 8,071 of NW_010103561.1, read as the reverse complement.
AAAAAAAAAAAAAAATTTTTTTAAGGTACAACGGAGCAAAAAGCACAGCAAGGAAAAAGCAAAGCACCTTTCCCACAGCTCAGCCTCAAACCACATGCAGCAACGGGGGAGCAGAGGGAAAAAAGCTCAGAAAGTGATCCTCATTTCAGGAAAAAGTTTAACGAGCACAAACTAAGGAACCAACAGCACTTTGGCAGCTCCTGTGCCACCCCCAGCACCCAAAACGCAGGCGCTGGGTGTCCCCACCTGGCCCAGCTCCCGGTCAGGGTGTCCCAGCCTGGCTCGGAGTCCGAGCACACGTCAGCAATCCTTCCCCATGGAATTCCTCCCCCGTGATCCAGGTACAACTTTAACTAACACAGAGCAGCTCCCCGCGAGCATCGCGATTCGGGACTGACCTTCTGAGCCTGGGGGTACCGGACACGGGGGCTGCCCCACTCCCTGCTGATCCGCCAGCGGTACCGGTGGCACTTGGGGATGTACGTGCAGCCCACGTCCCCCAGCGCTGGGTAGATGATTTCCAAATCCCCTCTGGGAAGAAAAAGAGGAGAAAAAACAACACGTCAGGTGAGACCACAGCATGCAGGGGATGGAATTAGCGCCCAGCCCGAGCTGGGGCTGCGATGCTGGATCCAACTTGATGCCACCAAAGGTGCTGAGCACCAGGATAAGCCCCCTCCCCTGCTGTAACCATGGGGTCTGCTCCCCCTCATGAGCAGCAGCAAGATTTTAAACATTCATTATGGCTCAGCACAATACTCAGATTTTTTTTTTCCAATATTTTTTATACCCATCCAGGTTAGTCTAAGGCTTGAAGACATCAAGCACAGCCACCCTCCCTTGGCCTCAAACGAGCTGTTTGAGCTCCGAGCCCCCTTTTTCCCACTCGCAATATGAATCAGGGACAGTCTCTCATGTGTTTTGGGCATCAACAGCACAATAACAGGTCAGATCTCTCCAGTTCCCGCATGAAGTGCTTCCTCCTTCTGCATTATCCAGCAGAGAAAGGGACAAGTCTCAAGTCCACCCTGAAGATGAGCTGCCACCGATGTGACCCTCGCAGGAGGGTCCCCAAATCCTGCTGAGCCAACGCCAGCAGTGGCATAGGGCTGGCACCAAGGGGCTGAGAGTTCAGAGGAAGGTGCTTCATGCTCACGGTTTGTGGGAGGAAGCTGGGGCCTCTGGCTGCCTTCATCCAGAAGCTGAAGGTGCTCATGTTTTAACTGAAAAGTCCCAGAAAGGGTGTTTTTGATGCAGAAGCTCCCAGTGATGTGGGGTATTAAGAGCCCCCCAAAGACAAGGGGCACTGCTCACCCAGCCCTGCCTCAATAAGAGCTTAAGGACCTTCAGGATCAGAACGTTTGATAAATGGGTGTGTTCAGGGGCTGGTCAGCTGGTAAAGCACCAAACTGCTCCAGCAGCAGCTCCCCAGGCTCCCTCCTCATCCTATACCCACACCTCGGGTATTAACATCTCCACGGGATGGGATTTGAGGTCTGGGACCTGTTCTGGGACTTTCCTTCCCCAAAAGGAGCCTCTTTCCTCTGAAGCTTTCTGCAGAACACATTTGTCATCTCTGATGCCATAAGTCCCTTTAAAAGCCTTTGCAAGGAGCAAGGAACAACTCGAGGTGACCAGAGACACAAAAATCTCAGTTTGCACAAAGCAAGAGCTGCACAAGCACCGCTCTGCTTCGCCCTGGCCCAGATTCCTGGCAAAACGAAAAAAGCAACCAATATTTATAGCCCTGGCAAAGGGGACGCTGGAATTAACTGTCCCAGGAGGTGACACGTAAGGACAGCGCACGGCTGGATGCCCAGGGCTGGTGCGGTTCGGAAAGGGGACGATGGGATGTCCCTCACCTGCAGAACTCGCTGTCCTCCCTGCTCAGCACCTGGAAGAAGCAGGTCTGCGAGAGCTCATCCTGCCCGGGAGGCTGCTCACGCCGGGCAGAGGTGCTGGGCAGGCCGGCAGCCAGCAGCGCAGCACCCAGCAGCACAGCACCCAGCAGCTTCATCCTGCCCTGTGGGGACCAAGGGACAGGGAGGGTCAGTCCC